>NW_009634770.1:0-1544 GCF_000690535.1 Cariama cristata | reverse complement strand
AGGCTGCGCTGCGCTGCGCTGTGCTGGTGCCGGGCCCGGCCGCCATCTTAATGTGCGATGGCAGCAGAGGAGGCCGGGGTGGGAGCGCTGTGCTGGGCCGGCCCGGCCCTGGAGAGCTCAGTGCTCCGTCCTCCGTCCCAGGGCTTTGACTGAGTGATGGCGTTTGGTGCCCTTGCTCCTACCGAGCCTTTGAGCCAGTGCGGGGAGAGGTAATAAGTGTGTGCGCCCATGGAGGGTGCTGTGGCAAGCTCTTGCCCCTGGCTAGCAGCCCTGTGCACAGCCCGGCCTGTGCGTGAGGTGGTGAAATTCAGCCGTGTGCTGGGCACATGCGGCTGGTTTTGAGGAACCTTGCGATAAACCAGCATGTGAAACGCCTGTAAATCACAGCAAGGAGAAGGGGAAAAGACTGTTTTTTAAGAGCGTGCCTTCCTTCTAAAGCCGCCTTTTTATTCTTGCGCTTGGGTGTTTCATAATCTCCTGAGTGGCAGGAGGGCTGCTGGTAAGCTTTATTTAAGCTTTATGTTAACAAACTGAGGCATGTTAGTTAAGGTCCCTCTGAAGCATACTTCATTCTGGCTCCTGCACTGAACAGTACTTGGGAGGAGGCAGTGGAGAGCCCATAGTTCAAGTCTGTGGGTTGTGGATACTTTGGGGACAGCAAAAGCCTGAACCTTGCTGAGAAATGGCTGAAATGGGGCAGAATCGATCCAGTGAATCTCACTGCTCACCTCTCTGGCCCGAAGTCTTTAAGAGGAGCATAGGCACAACAGACCAAGATGGCCAGGGAAAGGACTTGGGGCTTGTCTGATATGCTTCGTCACCCAGTAATGTAAAGGTGAGTCTACTGCTGTGTCATATGAATGGGAGTTCAGTTTACAGTAGTTTTCTGGTCTATCTCATCTACTTAGGCCTTCATTCGAGAAATAGACATTTCTGGGCCCTCCAACCCAAATGTAACCACAAAGGGACTCCAGAGGGGACTGTGCTGACTGTCCAGACTTCTCTTCAGTGAGCCTGCTGGGGAGAGCTGAAATAACGAATTTGTGGTGGTAGTTGGTTGAGATGTGACAGACAAGGAGAGTTGAGATAGTAGGGTCTACCTTACAAAAAGAGAGGTGGTAAAAAGGGTGAGCCTGTTAGGGATCTGCTGGTCACAGAATGAAAAGGGACTGATTTTAGCTGCCACAGAAGATTCTTGCAAAGTGTTTGGGAACTTGTGGTAACTTTAGATTTTTAAATTTTTTTTTAGAAGTTGTCATGATAGAACACACTTATTTTGAAAGGATTGCAGAACTACTCTTCTTTGGTGCATTGTAGGTGAAAACTTAACCTCTCAGTGTAAAGATACCACTAAAAGATAAACTCCCCCTTGAAGTGATGAGAAAGGTACTGAATAGAAGTTAGGGAGGGAGAAAACAAAATCCCTTTAAGCCAGACGAAGAGGAGGCTGCATTTCAGCTGTCAGAATACGTGACAACCAAGATACAGATTTCGTAATTTAAACTTTTATTTGGTTCAGTGTCACCGTTTAAGGCTGGGCCGGC
>NW_009634769.1:0-2172 GCF_000690535.1 Cariama cristata | reverse complement strand
GCTTGTGGGGCTCCATGAAGCCGTTTGGCTAACTTAGCGTTAAGCTTTTGGATTAACTACGTAATTCAATGCAGAAGAACATTTTGGCAAAGAACTCATCATTTGTGCTGAGCCTTTGTACTTTGCAACTTGTTCAGCCGGTTCAGAAATTGTACTTTGGGCAGTTAAGAACTTCTGTGTGCATCATCAGCTGCAGATTTCTCTTAAAAAATCGGGAAACTATTTCAGGAGAACTCAGCCATTCCTAAGGCTAATAGTAATAGCAATATTCATGTGACTGTACATGTGATAACTACTACTGCCAGTGTGTATTTTTCAAAATTACTGATGCGAAACATTCTATTGGCATCGGAGAGACAATGGAAGCTGTATAAAGGTGTGTGAATTATACACGGAAGTCTTGTAACAGGAGCAACAAAAGCAGTAGAACAGCCGCACATGAATATGTGACTAATGGGATATTTTGGATGAGTAAATACCAGAATATTGTGTCTCCATGCAAGGCATTGAACACAGTATGCTTTTCAGTCTTTCAGCAGAAATGCGCACCTCTGCAGCTGGATCATTGATGACATCATGACTGTAGCTGTGACCTTTTGCAGACCTGACTTTGTGTACTGGTTTCTTAAGTATATCTAAATATGGTTTTTCAAAAAATACATAGGTAGATGGAGAGGAAGTCTATTTATGATGACTAAAGACAGCCTGTTCTTGTCTTTTGAATTTCTGTTTTGGTACATTTTTTTCTATATACTTGCTGCTTGATTTCTTTTCGCATACTGTTCATGTTAACCATCTTGCATGGCCACCAGAAAGCTTCATAACCTTTATACAACACATTTAAAAATTTACTTTTAATGTTGGCTTGTAATCACAGTTTATTGCTAAACAGAAAAATAGTTAAAACTAAGAGCAAGAAAGACACAGTGACTGATCTTTGAGATCCAGTGACCGGTACTGTACACGGTGTTCTCCATCAGGCCACACTATTGATTTATATGATGGTATTGTAGTACGGTCTGCATTCTGAACTGTCTCTGGCAGTCTAGTTGTTTCTATTTCAAACCACGGTGATACATTCAGTAGAGTCTTCATTAAGCTATTTATAGTGCTGAACAAGTCCTTTTCTTGTCTTCATAAAATTAATTTAAAAGTCTGTCAGACAAGCACCAGAGACACCGCCCAGATCTGGGTGGCAGCTTCCCAGCATCTGCAGGCCGCCTGTGCCCCTGTCGCCGGAGCCAGTGCCTGTCCTAAGGCCTTGCAGCCTTCTCTGGGGGGCATCTGCGCTCTGGTAGGGCACCGCGGGTGTGCTGCCTGGTATTTATTGCTGTTTCCCAGCAGCATTTGCTATTTGGGAGCCTGCCTCACTTCTTTGAATCTCTTTGAAGTTCTTGAAAGCCCTCCAGGCTTGAATCAAGACAACTTTGTGTCAGGAGCAGTTTTTATGGTCTGACTCGTCATGTCTCTTTCTATGTGGTAGCCAAGTATATGAAATGCATGTGCTTTAACTTTATGACTTTATGAAAATTGTAGGATAGGCCACCCTTTAGTGTGCTCCTTAGCCAGGTGTGATACTTGAGAAGCCTGGCCTCTCTCCCACGACTGCACATTTTCTTCAGCATCTTCTGGTGCTCCTGTAGTTACCCCAGGTATTTTGGCACATTCTTTTCAGTGGCTGCTCTGTGCCATGAGCAGAGTTTGCGCATTATGGCTTCCATATGTGGTACTCAGGTACCATTGTTCATCCAAGCTTGCAAATGAGATCTTTTAATTTTCAAATAAACTTGTTGATGCACGGAATTACTCAGGAATAGCTGTTATGCTTTATGAATATTCCTCACCTTACTCACGCCGCCTTTCACAAACCAGCCTTTATGCATGTAGAAGCACCGGGGAGACCTGTATTTTGGGCTTTCTTCATGGATACAGCTTCTGGCCCACCTCCTTTTGCCTAACATTTCACAGAAAATTGTGCCCTGTGACTTACAAAAGGAGATGATGCGGGCAATGAAAAAAATGATTTTTTTTTTTTTTTTCAAAAGTCGCCTTTTTTTACCCAGGTACTGCTGGAAAACAGGCTGGCGGGCAACTGCAGGCACTCCCAGCGCGGCTGAGAGGAAACGCTGAGTAAATGGCGGCCGGGTGGAGGGGTGAGGGGCGACGGCCGGG
>NW_009634768.1:0-1110 GCF_000690535.1 Cariama cristata | reverse complement strand
TGCCGTAAGCACCGCGTCCACCCCCGTAACCACTCACTGCCGCGCTCCTCCTCGCCCTTCTTGTTCGCCGTGAGGATCCCTGCCTCCACCTCCGCCTGCTCCAGCAGATCCACGTAGCCCAGCTCCTGCAGCCGGCAAAAAGAAATGGGGGAAAAAATCTCCCACCAGATCCTCCTGGCGCTGACGGAGCAGCCACGCTCAGACCCCTTCCAGAAAGCTGCTGATCCGCAGAGGAACCACACTTTTTTCCCCCCCCCCTCCTCCTCCTCCTGGGGACCACCGCAGTCCTGGGGTGCAGGACAGGTACCCCGCACCCCCAGGCTCTGACCAGCGCCTTCTGCTCCCGGTCCGTGCTGAGCTGCTCCAAGTAGAGGTCAAGGTTGTCCCGCTGGAGACGGCGCAGGGCCAGGACGGGGTCCTGCAGCGCACGGTACAGCGCCGGGGCGTCCTGTCTCTCCAGAGCATCGTCCACCTCCTCCAGAGCTCCGTGCACTAAGAGAGAGGCCGGTTTACACCCCAAAAAGGCGAGCAGGTAACGCATCCCGCAGCTCCAAGGAGCGAAGGGAGCTACAGTTGAAGCCTGCGTACCAAGAATTGTAATTTCTCCTTGGAAATGCACGCCCAGCCCTGCCTCCCCAGCGGGACTGGGCTGATAGCTCCTTTCTCCTACGCCCACCACCCAGGCAGGCTCTCCCCTGCAGCCTGGGGTACCGTGGTCCCACCGATAAGCTCTGGAGACCCCCCACCTCCATGGGAAGGGAGCAACAGCTCTGCTCACCGTTGGCTTTGTTGATGTTCCCTTGGATTTCAGCCTGGGTCAGACACCGGTCGTAGATGTCCTCTCCCTCGGCGATCACCTGCGGGTGCTGGAGAGGGACTCCCCACCCTGAGTCTTCCACCCAAGCGCACCCCAACAGCCCACAGCGGGGGTCCCCTGAAGATGCCTGAGCTCCTTCCCCAACCCCAAGCCCTGGGTCAAGGAACCCCCAGTCCCCACCACCTTCCCTCCCATCTTCGGATCAGCACAAGGACTCCCAGGCTGCGTTTTACCCACCAAGCCTGGGGACAATCTCTGACCAAGAAGGACCCCTCCAGCTGGAAGCACCCACC
>NW_009634767.1:6951-7752 GCF_000690535.1 Cariama cristata | reverse complement strand
CTTTAAGGTCCGTTCCAACCAAATCATTCAATGATTCTACAACTCTATGAAAAGGAGTGTGCTTTATCTCCAAAGATAACATCAGCGCACACTTTGAACCACTCTGCAAGTTCCCAATGGACTGCAGGGTTTGTGCCACCCTCAGACCCCAAATAGACCTGTGCTCGGTATCACCACGTATAAATACTTCTTGCAGACAGCAAAAAACCTCTCTCCTCGTTACTGCTGAGCAGAAGTCAGCAGGGACAAATACATCCCTTGTCAACACAAGTGTTGTTTTCATGTGTGCGCTCCCAAGGGCAGGGACAGGGAGAGAGAGAAAAAACAAGAGGGGAAATACAAAATAGCTTTCTTCTGAACGAGAGCATTTCCCACAGGATGCCAGAAAACAGCTGGCTGTCAGGGAAAAACTCAAAGGAGGAGTTTTTCACATGGAGATGGAGGGGGTCATGGTGGCACCTGAGCTGGGGCCGAGATGAGGCCTGCAGCCCGCGGCTGGAGGTCAGGGACGTGGCACAGGCGAGGACGACTGCGGTTCATCTTCCCTTTGTTATAAGGCAAAGCTACAAATTTAGCTCCCAGTCCATAATTGCAGTTAGTTGTAGCCGATTTGTCTTCTGCAGGGGTGGCTCCAGGCCACAGCCCCCAGTCAGCAGCCAGGGCACTACATTTTTAGCAAAGACTATGGGACAGCCCTGCTCTGCCCTCCCGAAAGCTCTCGGGTGAGGGGGTTTAAGGAGGTTTAAGGCCAGGCTGGGCAGCGGGAGAGCTGGGGGATGCGGTGCAGACCCGCCACGGCTA
>NW_009634767.1:4642-6920 GCF_000690535.1 Cariama cristata | reverse complement strand
GGCGTGGGGTGGCGTTCCACCCCCCCCACGGCTACAGGCGAGCCCAGCCAGGGGAGCGGATCCACGCTACGAGGCTGGGTCGTACTCACGTCCAAGTACTCGTCCAGGCCGAGCTTCGTAAATTCATATTGCAGGTGGACTCTGAAGTTCATGTCCTCCACCGAGTGGACAACGATGTTGATGAACTGCATGCAGGCCACCTGCAAGGAGAACAGCTGCATGTGAGAGGAGGCAACGGCACGGCCCCGGCTGCCGCCCCAAAAACCCCCGGTGGGGGGTCAGCCCGGGCTCCATGGGTCAGCCATAGCAAATGACCGCATTTCCCTGCCGCTGCTACGAGGGGAAATTGTGAGCCACTATTCTGCAGCTTTTTTCTAAGCCAGTGCGGGATTTGGGCTTACGGGGTGTTTGGGTGCTGTGATAAAGGGAAACATGGGCTCCAGAAATTAAGTCATGTCTGCAGAGTTTACCTTTACTGCGTGGCAGTGAACAGAAACGCTTTCCATGCCAGCTCGCATGGCCAGACACTGTACAAGCACACAAGCTCTTAAGAAAACAATGCCATTTCTGAAACGGCTGTAAAAGTGAGATTAACTTTGCAACTGGAACCCCTAGCTTAGGAAATGGGACTTTCACAAAAGGCGCTTTGTTGTTTGCAGAAAGCATGTTTCCAAAGCTGTGGTTTGGTAACCGAGCAAGGGACCAGATCATAGGAGTTGGCATCCAAACCCATCCCAACACAGCGAAGGAAAGGAAAAGGCTCTCCAGCAAAGTGGGTCATGAGCGTTATGAGCGGTGAGGGAAAACTCCTGCAGAGCGGCAGGAATTGGGCTACAAATCCCAAAAGATTTGCCCTTTACTTGAATGTGAAGCATGGCCAAATCCTGCTCTGCACAAGTATCCCCAGCCCTCTTTCAGCTCACAGATGATCATGTCTGTCACCCTCTGAGCTGCCTTAAGAGAGGGTTTGCCTAGTCCCGGCTGGGCTTCTCAAGGGCATAACCCTATCCCGCCAGCAACACTGCAACAGGGGTAACACCAGCTTCTCAACATCGACTGAGATACTTCCCCGATTTCTAGAACAAACCTGAGAAGATAAAATGGAAGCAACCTGATTTTACCTGCAGGAAAAGCCTCCAGGAGATCCCACATCTCTGGGTCATTTAGTGGGAAGAAAGAACTGGAGGCCACTCGCTGGATCACCAGTTTGCTACAGGGAATTGGCCAATTCTCTGTGATCCGTCACAGGGCCCAGAGGATAAACTTGTGGGCAGGCACCTGCTGCATGGTGGCCTTTGACGAGGGGTCTGGCCGGGATGCCCGAGCTGTTCCTTCCAGCCGGAGCTCCAGGCAGCTGCTGAGCTGCCATAAGAACTTTCCCAGCCGAACTGCCCAGTACTGCCCAGCTTTGGAGGAACCGAGACCACAGGGACACAACAAAGGTCAGTCAAAACCTTTCAGTTACATCTTCCCACACAGACCCTGACCAGCTGTGACCACTCTGTTTCCAAAATAACTTTAACCCTAGATAACGCGAAGTTGTTAGACTGGTAACAGGGATAACCCCAAGGAACAGAGGAAGGAAGCTGGTCTTCCAGGAGCTCCTGTGATGTCTCATCCCCACCTCTCAGCGCATACCCATCTCTTACACAAACAACCCGATCCATGCAGTCGGAAATGTTAACTTATGGTTTCGAGTCTTTGCAAGACCCTGTCCAGTTCCTGTGGTGAACCCTGGTTCCTCCTCGTGGCCTTCGCCAGCTGACCCCTGCTGTCCTCTCCTATCACCCAGAGCCAAACCTCCCTGTTTCAAAAGCACTTTTGTTATACTTGCTTTGGCTCTTGCAACACTAGGGCCAAATTCTCATTTCCTTTCTCAGATCCTTACATACACAACTAAGGAATTTATCCAGTCAAAGAAAACTAATCTAAGTTGCTTTTAAAATGAAGTAAGTCAATGTCAACAACAGGAACCTTCTCTAAAATACTTCTGCCTTTTTGTTGCTCTTCCCTCCCTGTCGATCCACACAATTAACTGCAGCCCCTTCCAGCTCCCGCTTCCCAGACAGCTCTCGCCTTCTCCATTTAGGGTGGCGTGAAAGCCAGGTCCTGTGGGAATAGCTCTTTGTTTATGTTCAGTCCTTGCAACTCCTTGAATTACCTGAGCTTTAATGTTATGCCCTGGAGCCTGGGCTCCGGCACTCGCTTTATCCCTAGCTGGGGGAAGGAGGGATCTCTGCCCTGGGCACAGCCCGGTGCAAACGGTAGGCTCCCGCAG
>NW_009634767.1:0-4611 GCF_000690535.1 Cariama cristata | reverse complement strand
GGGGGTGGGGGGGGGGGGGGGGCGCCGTGGCCCCCCCCGCCGGTCGGCCAGCGCTCGCAGCCACATGCGGAGCTCCTCAGGGCCAGAGGGTGACAAGAACGACTGCATCCGTCAAATTGTTTCTCAAGAGCTCTCTCTTCGAGTTTTAAGCTTGTCATATAGTCAAGCCTGTAGTTGGTGGAAGCAGCCCAAAGATACAGATTTTATTAGTAGTTGGGCAAGTCCTGAAAAAAAAGTATTTATCCCTTTTCAAGCAAATTTCACCACTACCTTCATTCAATCTCTGGCCTGAGAGGACGGGGGAATTCCCTTATAGGCCATCCAGATGGATGCTGAATATTCACAGCTCACCAGGCTTGCAGGGACACACAGTCATGCGCATATTCCCTACTATATCATAGAATCATAGAATCATTATGGTTGGAAGAGACCTCAAAGATCATCAAGTCCAACCATATACCCGATGCCACCATGCCCGCTAAACCCACTAAACCATGTCTCGAAGCGCCACATCTAAACGTTTTTTGAACACCTCCAGGGATGGTGACTCCACCACCTCCCTGGGGAGCCCATTCCAATGCCTGACGACTCTTACAGTGAAGAAGTTCTTCCTAATATCCAGCCTGAACCTCCCCTGGCACAACTTGAGACCGTTTCCTCTTGTCCTAACAATATCTTACCCTTACAATACATCATTTACTACCTTAAGTAAAGATGAGGGATGATTGCTTTTTTTTAAAACAGTGGACGACTCCATGGCAAGGTGCAGGCTGCTGCCACCGTCTTGCTTCCAGGCTGCACTAAGCTGGGCTACCCTCCCACTCCCCAAATACCATTACCCCTCCCTGTGAGCACGGGAGAAATGACTAAGAGTCGGATGTTGCGGACTGACAAATCTTTCTGTTAAGTTTCAGACTAAACTTTATGTACATCTGAGAATACTTAATGTATACTGTGACTACCAACATGTCCTTACTGGGACTGCAGTAGTAAGGAACAAAACCAACTGTAACGTGTCAAGAGAGTTACTGAGAGTAGCTTGCTAGCTTGAGTAAAGCTGCAGGGATCACTGTAACTTTTTTTTTCCCTTTTTAAATACAAGAAGCCATCCTCTCTCGCTCACACCACCTAGTTTTTATTCTGTTGTCCCCTCAAGGGTGTGAGCCTGCCCTGGCCATCAGGGCTGCAAGTCACTGACACTGGAGTGTTCAAAGCCTGTAGGAAACACCACATCGGCTGCTTTAACACTTAATTTCTGACAGAAACGGGTCTTTAGCACAAAGCTCAGCACTAAACCAGTATAAAGTGTGACAGATGCTTAACAGAGGCCTCAGGAGATGTGCCAGTGTGACTGGGTGGGAAGCCCTCCTGCCTCGCTCTCGCTTCAAAACAGAATCACACCAGATCTGGGGCACTGAGCACGAGCAGTGCAAGGGAGACTGCACTGACCATGCCAGCATTTGTTCTCTAATTAAAAATAGAACTTCAATGTCTCACACTTCTGACATGAGCATTCACGTGCCATAGACTTTCAAAAAAATGGATACAGAAGTATTTTTGACATCGGACACGTAACCAGACAGCTCATCCTCACTGTCACGACCTCTGCCTTTCGCGTGATGCCAACGTGCAAGCTGGCGCTGGTGTTTGTGGGTGCCAGCCAGAGCTTCCTCTCTCGCTGTTCCCTCTTGAGCTCCAGGGGAAGTGGATTTGGTGAATAATCATGCATATGCACATTGAGGAACCAAAAGTGGTACAAACTACCGCTATATTTACCAGCAGATGAGGACAGACAGCAGCTGCAGCAAGTCTCTCCCGCACTTCCCTGTCTGTGACTCTGAGGACGCTGGCACACGGACAGAATACACATCTTGATGTTGCAGAAGCTGCTGCTTTGCCGCAGCCAAATAGCACACACCACCAAAAGGCCACTTTCCTCTTACCTTCGCTATGGTACAAGGCATTTCTTGAAGATAACTGAATTGAACTGAAGCTAAAAATGAAACGCACATTATGTAGTTTGGAATATAAAATAATTGTACCGTGGTAATTTTAGGCCAAGGATCAGAAGGCAGATACACCTCTGCCTACAACAGCAGGACCAGACAGAGTAAATGTTGGAACCAAAGTTTGCCGATGATAAACAGCACTCACCATAAAGTCTATATTGTTGTCTTCATTTCGGAAGTGCTCCATCAGCTTCTCAAAGCGCTGTTTCTCTCCGCACACCTATAAAAGAATCACCACGTGTTTGTTAAACTACAGTTTGCAAGACAGAGTATGAAAAACATTTAAAAAGAAGCTTATCTGCTTGCTCAAAACCTCTCCGTTCAGGTTTCCTCTCTTGTCAAAAAATCTTCTTCATGACAAATCCAGCTGCATAATCACATTGTGAACACCTGCACTGCAAGTCTGAGGGGTCAGGTACAATTATAACATAACTCTTTGTATCTCTTTTCCCCCTAAAAATTTAATCATACCTACTGATGGTACGAACGTAAGCAACAGTTGCACCAGGCTATGCCACAGGAAGACCTGGCCTCCCTCACGGTTCAGAACTGGCTTTCCACCGTAATATAATGTCATGAGGAAGAAGACCAAATTACAGGGAGGAAAAAAAGAAAATGATCACTGGCTAAACGAGGAGTGAAATACATCAGCATAACTATCAGCTGGTCAGAATTACAGAGCTGTAACATAGGAGTGCTGGTAGGAAAGACAAGCAACTTGAGGGAGAAGTAAGATCTAAGATAAAGCAGGTCTCAGGATATTGTTTAAATCTTACTATTTCCCAGTAGCTTCTCTGGCTCAGCACAGAGCCTTTTTTTCTCTTTTTCCTACTTTTCTCAGCACACAAATGATCTAGAATCATCCACACCAAAACCACAAAATAGTTAAATAAATTGGAAAGCAAAAGGGAGCAGAGGTGAGCACTGGGAGGTGCACCCATTTCCCCCTCCTTAGCAACTGCAACTCCTCCCTCTGTGGTGCATCCTTCAGGGATTTTTCCTACCCGCCAGCAGGAACGGACGGACGCCATCGAACACCTGAGCCGCAGGGGCAGGAGCCCGGTGCACGGCAGCTGCCCCACACACAGCGATCCCAGCGTAGTCGGATGGGAGGTGACGGGGACAACACAAAGTGTCCCACATGTCCCCAAATCCACTGAGAGCTTCCTGATACCTCGCACCACGAGTTGACTTCCCACTTGCCGAACTTGGGTGTCAAACTGAGCAGTGAATTCCAGAAGAGCACAGGCATGCTCTTCTGAACGGCGCGGTAAGTGCCTGGGTAGGCACAGCCCAGCACGAACGGTGTTACACGCTGTTCCCAGCTTCACCCTCCTCAGATGCCGGCTGTTCGCAGAGGGACAGAAGAAGCTCTCAAAGAAGTTGTTTTGCTCTTAAAGCTCCTGAAAAACAGAGTCAGGTCATCTGGGTTACTGAAACTGCCCTTCTGCTGAGGAACAAAGCCCTCGGTGAGTTCAAGAGGCTCCTTCCTTCCTAAACCAGATTTCACCCAAATGTCCCAGGAGCGCTGGGTGCTACTGATCAGGAGCAGGGGACGCAGCAGCGGGACCTCCAACCCAGCTGCCCGGTTAGGGTCTGCCACCCTCCGAGCAGCACAGCCCCCGAGCCCCCAGCTGCGGTCCCCCGTGGCAGGCAGCAGGTCTGTGAAATGAGCCAGCAGTCGTTCAGCATCGGCAGGAGCACTGGCTACTTCTTCCTTAGAAACCAAACTCTCCGGGGCAGGGACCCGCTCCTTCTACCTATTTCTACGTTTGTGTCTCCCACAAGGAGACCAAATCCCCAGCTGGGGCTTCTAGATACTCCCAAAAAGCAAGTTCTTCACAAAGCAGGCATTATTATGACTATTCCCATATCAGCTTCCCCTTTCCAGCTCTATCTGTCGTACAGTATGTACCTACACAAAGTTTAAGGCACCGAGCAGACCTCGCTGAAGTCAGACAGAGTTTAGTGGGACCTAAACTGAGCTGATCCCCAGATTTGCAAAGCACTGGGTGACCTCTCGCCACACTTTCTGCTGTCTGTTACGACCGAATAAAACATACTTGTGGTGTATGCCATACATCCTCTCTCACTCCTAAGCAAAACTGCCACAACCGGGTAATTATTCAGCTATTTGTGGTCAGTATCTGACGTCAACGGGAATTCTGCCACTGGATCGCCGTGAGGCGACGGGGACACTGGTTATGATGCACTATTTGATAACATTCCCATCAATATTCACGGCCACAATCCCACAAGTTGCAAGCGATGGGCTCCGGGCAGGCTCGGCAACCCCCACGCCCAGTCTCCGGTAGGCAGGGCACTGAAGTCACACACAAGCTCTTGCTAAGTTATATTTAAATGTTTCCAGCTGAACCTTAAAGACTCACAAGGTAGAATAAACACACTTACACAACAAAGCATGCACCCTCATGAAAAACAGATTACACTTGTTGGTCAAGCTAACGATCATGATCTTTAGCCCAAAGGACTCGGCTCAATCTACAGCCTATGCCACGAAAGTGGGTTTGAAGCGTTAAAACCTTAACGTGGGCTACTCCACTAGGCCCATAAAACACACAGTAAGGTCTAAGACAGAGTA
>NW_009634766.1:356-572 GCF_000690535.1 Cariama cristata | reverse complement strand
TATTTTATGGGACTTTAATGCTGTTCTGGCATCTTTGCAACATTTAAATAGTTTATTCTCGCCCGGCCGCAATTATCGTAGATCTCTGCGTATATATGGACAGAGAGATATAATTTGATTGTACGTTTTATTATGTATGCGTACCATTAAATTGTACGCTTTCCCAGCGCACACACTTTTTCCCTACCTTGAACTCGGCTCAGGCACCACCGGTTG
>NW_009634766.1:0-207 GCF_000690535.1 Cariama cristata | reverse complement strand
ACATATAGATTTTCCTCTGGTACAACCTCCTTGCATTAAACAGTTTTGTTCAATACCTTCCATGCGCTATTTATGTTCCCATTAATATCTGTTGCAAATCCTGCCAGACACCATAAAAGAAAATTACAATCTTTCAGACTCGGGGCTGCGCCAGTACATACACGCTGCTCAACTTTTTGTTTTAATAAAATCCTCAGCATTGCCCCT
>NW_009634765.1:0-5545 GCF_000690535.1 Cariama cristata | reverse complement strand
CAGCCCAGACGCGGCCGCCCCTCATCTTCTCGCCCAGCTCCACACAGACCACATCCTCCCTCGAGCACTTCATCTAGCGCTAGATCATACCGTTACACTCTTACACAATGAAATTCCAACGCGGTCATGTAGCTCACCCTTAAAAATACCTCTTATTATACCAACGTCTAACCACATTTGAAAAAGAACAGGTTTTATTACAAACATTTTATACAAAGTAAATTACAAATACAGCCTTCAACCAAAATGGCTTTTGGCAATCAAACAAGCCAGTAAAAGACTGGCACTGCAGCTGTTACATGGACAAAAACCCGATGCAAGTATCAAGACATGACAAAAGCCTGCATTCACCTTGGGGGGCGGGAAAAAAATTAGTCTTTTTCTCTGTAGGAATCAATTACTCTCTGTAGTCCTTTCAGAACATCAGTTGCTAGCAACAGGTTAAACCACCGAACTATACAGTCACTTTTTAAAAGGGGGAGATTGTTTGTTTAAATGAAAGCCAGGTTCAGAAGTAGGCAGCATACCCTCAATGTTCTGCCATGAAAAACACCAATCCAAAAGCCTTCATTCTTACATGTCAAATGCCAGACATAAAACCATAAACTAAAAAAAAAGTGTGCCTGCTGTCATATTACATAGAACTACATTTTTTGTTTTCCAGTTTCAAAATACAACCTCAAAGACTAACCAGCTAGTCTGCATTCATTGAAGTTATTTTTTTAAAAAAAACTTTTAAAAAGTTATTTTTTTATTCACAAATGAAGACATATCCAATCAAAAGAGAAATACCACAAGGACAGCACAGTCAAAGGAATATGAATAGATGTGAATACACATTTAGGGGAATTAGCATCTTTTTTTTTTTTCTAAAAAGTGGGTTCTAAGCCATCTTGAAAATGTTGGCTCATTTATTTTGAAGTTGATGCTGTTTCAATCCAAAAATCGCTAGCAAAAGCTAGAAGGAAGTTGAAGTCCCTGAATAACATAGTGCTAAAGTTCTCATCCTACACACCAGAAATGGTCATTTTTACCTTTACACCAACATTAAAAAAAAAAAAAAAGAGAGCTTTCTTCTCTTTGAAAATAACTTGGAGGTGTGAAACTTTGCCATGGCCAGAATACCTTCTACTTCACAGGGTCTGTCTCTTAACAGGCTGGTTCCTATCTTAATTAAGAATTAGTATTTAAAACAGCACAGGTTACATGGTAATACAGTGATTTGTTACTTAAAGGGCTGTGTAGAAAACATAAAACTTAAATTTTTATGTCTTAGGAAACAAGTAGTAACACTGCATGCAGTTCTCTCGTATCCAATAAAAAGTGCCATTAATTTCTCAAGTATATTCCATTTAATGGAATTACTGGAGGAGGTAATCATGTATTTATACATAATGTTGTTACACAGCTAACTTTAATTTCTTCTTCTTAGCTTTCATGACAGGTGGCAATGATATTTTGAAAGCAGTCCTGGAAAAAAAACATAAAAAAAGGAACTGTCAGATACACTGAATGTATTTCCACACCCACCCCTGAAACAAGAAGAAACACTTACTCGCATGTGCTACAAATAGGACTGAAGTTGCAGAATACTGGAAAATAAAAGAATTGGCTTTCACTAAAATAGTTCATTTGAATGTAAGAAATCAGACTCTTAAATATTTATAAACTTACTTGACAAGCACACAGAGCACACATAACCAATTTCAATGAGATTTCGATGACAGAAGCATGCAGCTCTGTAGTCAACATGAATAGGAGGTGGAAGGACAAGCTGTGATCTTTGTTCTTGATCAGGGAGAAATACCCACTGCATGAACAGACAAAAAATATTTTGCAACTTGGAATGGAACTGCTGTATTACCTTGTCAGTGAAGTCAGGAAGATTTCACATCTGACAGGAAAAACACTGAAGTGCTTTTTAAATGACTTACCAACAAATACTGCAGAAGGGATGGCATGTGGGGCACTTTCAAATATATGCCACCTGTAATGTCACAAGCCTGAAAAGCAGAGAGCATGATCAGATTGTTATGTTTTACGAGATTAGCAGGATATTTAAAATATCCACATACTGCGCAAGGCCTGCATGTTGGAACTGTCAGATTCACTGGAAATATTTCCACACACACTCTTGACACAAAGGGAAGAGGAGAGCTTTAGAATACATCAAACAAATAAGAATAGGAGGTCTGTACCTGCTGTAAAAGACCTGAATCAGAATCCAAGACACAGGCATCAATCAAAACACTCTGCAAGAAAAGAGATGAAACACATGAAAAACAAATTCAGCTAGGACCAATGTAGCCTCATCAGTGTTACTGTTGTGACCTGTTTCCATTATAAATGCCCTCCAAATATAAATGCTCACGCTTTTACAGCTGCAGGACCACCACAGCCACAAGAAAGCTCTTTCACTTGACCAGAACATAATCATAAGACAAATGAACAATTTCGTTATCTTTACACATTAATAAGAGATAATATATATGAAAAAAAAAATCTCAGCTTCACCTGTTTCTGTGCTGCAAAGATCACATTCATGAAATTCATATATTGCAATGCACTATCTTCTGCTGCTTTTATGACCTAAATCAAACAATTCAAACTTGTTAGGCTACATAGTATCACTGGATTTCAAGACTAAAAGAAAACTAACAGGAGAAGTTCTTACCAAAATCCTTGATTTAATTTCTTGATTGGCTAAGTATTAAAAAGAAGAAGAAATGCATGAGCACATTGTTTCTATCGCCTGTAGTTTGCCCTTTTAATTCTGTAGCATCTTAACAGCTCAGTTAGATATCTAACATCCAAGATGCTAGATCTCACACCTCAGTTAAAATATGTATATGAAACATATTTTACAGTCCCAGTGACAAGCATCTGTGGACGTATTCAGACTTGTTATGAAACCAGACCCTTTTCATTTATTGTCCAAAAGCAGTTAGATGTTGATCAGGAAAGAAATATTAAAAGCTGTTCACTACCAACTCACCAGTTGAAACACGTATCTCAAGTTATACGGTATTTCTCATCCTCGTTCAGATTAAAGTAACCTGAAATCTATAGCTGATTCTAGTCCAATATGCTCCTTGCAAAACTATTTGCACAAATAGCACTTTTTCTGATTACAGTAGTCACAAGTGGAAGAGCAAAACAGAGTAAGAAATTAAACTATCATCACAGCTCTACAGGCGGTCCCTTTGGAAGAGGACTTGTGCATCATGTGACTTTCAAAAAATTCCTCTCAACCTTCAGTTGTTCTAAAGAGATTGCAGTTTCAGTTTTACTCATTTCACTTGCATGCAACAGAAAATCGGAATAATAATGTGGACTAATGATCAAGTCCTTTAAACTAAGCCTGGATGATGATTAAAAGTAAACAAGGCAACTTCAAATGATCAGGATAAACTTGTACTTACTATTGCCCATTTTGGAATGGGGGTATGTCAAAACACATGCATTTTTGTTTGTATGTACATATGCATTTATATCTGTTATTCTCATTCAAATATTTACGTAAGTATTCAAAACAGGAGAAGAGACGTTACCTTTTACCTCTTTGCTCATCTTGTTGATATCTACGTTAGCTGACATTAAGGAATCTACATTTTATTCTTGGAAATAACTACAGTATCCGTACCATGTATTCACCACTTTAGCCAATGGACATTTTAATAAGCACGACCTAGTTATTAGGCAAACATTTCAGTTTTGAGTATTATGACAGAACACGAATAGTAAAACTTAATTAACATTATAAGAAAGAGTCTTAAAATAAAGGCTTTGAAGATTCTGTGATCAAAAGGATACAACAAAGTGCTTTAGCAAGTGATCCTGCTAAGAGAGTTTCTGTTTGCTGGCCCCTCATGTCAGCTGCAATACAAGAAAAGTTGCAAAAGTTACTTTTATACATAAAAAACAGTTGCTGGGCCTCACCATACCAAATACTACAAGTTTTATCTTTGGCAAATAGTATTAATGCAGAGGTCTGAAGAGTCAAGCATAATAAACTCACCTACTTTAAACGTATTAAAATTTATATGATCAAAATAAAGGAAATTCCTACAACTCCCTGAGAGTCCAAGTATTTTGCAATTCTCCATATTAAGCCTAGAATTTTTTTTTCCTTACTTTTTGTCATGAGGTCTTTAATCTCTTCTGCAATTGCATCATTTATCGCTGTTAACAATTCATATTTTCCATCCTTGCTGCCAGAGCAATTAGATTCCATGGAACTACCACCATCTCCAAAGAGATCTGCAAAAGCCCAACGCTTCCCAGGGTACAGGAAACGGCTGAAACAGATGAAAATCAAAGTATTCATGTTTTGTCTTTAACCTTGTAAGAAAAAAAATGCCATAAACTAATCCACTGTAGACAGCAATACTCTGAAGTATAATTTCAAATAATTTTAACACTTTAGACATTAAAGAGACTACATAAGGCAGGCAACCTTCAAACCCAAAATGGAGTAAAACCCACATTCAACACTCCCCTTTCAAGACACCTCCTAAGAGAACTGGCAAATAGATACCATGTCTGCGCTTAGGGGTAGATCCTGAGTCTCATCAATATCGGAGAAAAACCATCCACTAAACAGGAAACTTCTGCCACTTGCATCATGCTGCTTGCTGCATCTCTACCATCCCCTCCCTCCTTCTCTATATGTTTTTAAGTAAAAGTCTGTTTAAACCTCCCTTCTGTCTTACAAGCCTTTTTGTTGCTTTGTGTAAGGCGCTAAGATTATTTCCTTCCTACACTGTTTTAGTTAATTTCTTTTTTTAAGAGAATAATATATTAGGCATTTTAAACCTGGTTTCAATTACATACTTCAACAGGAAAATCACGAGACAGATATAGGAAAGTGCACTTTAAACCTTTACACAGTTAAGAAGCAACTATACCTTTCTTGCGTGTGACTCGCTATTACAGCAAGCCTGTTGGTGCGATTCATAAATAAGTGTGAATTTCCCAGTACCATCGCTGCATCAATACATTTTGATAGAGTGAACTGGTGAAAAACAAAAGAAAGTAGATATAGCACAATAACATTTACAGTTAAGTAATTTAGAAGAAATTTCTCAAATAACTGCAGCTAAAAGAACTTGAATTTGAAGACATAGAAGGAGCTTCCTTTCTTAATA
This sequence comes from Cariama cristata, assembly GCF_000690535.1. Classification (NCBI taxonomy): domain Eukaryota; kingdom Metazoa; phylum Chordata; class Aves; order Cariamiformes; family Cariamidae; genus Cariama; species Cariama cristata. The sequence continues at coordinate 398 of NW_009634765.1, read as the reverse complement.
GGAAGCACTTAGAAAAAAAGCTTTGACAAATATACAATGTTGGGTAGCTATTTTAAAGAGTATTCTAATATCCATTATATCCATTTTAGCAGACAATGTTAGCATAGTTCAGAAATCAAAGACTAATCCCATCTGTTGCCTACTTACTAACGTTACAAAAAACCCAAACAAACCTCCCCCAGAAATCACCATCAGTAGTACCAACACCCAGGAGAGGTACCTCAGCTTCTCCTAGGGCCTTCTTTCCCCACCAGATCGGGTTGGTGTCAATGACGATGACCAGCAGGCTCAGCTCATCATCTGAAAAAGTGACAACACAGCAGCGTCACTCCGAGCTCCACGCGAACGCCGCGCAGCAGCGACTGAAGGCCCCCGAGCAGAAGGGACCCCGAGCAGAA
>NW_009634764.1:0-13503 GCF_000690535.1 Cariama cristata | reverse complement strand
GCAACTTGGGGTTTCTTTTTTTTTTTTTTGGTCTGTTTTGTTTTCCTGTACGGTAACTCGGATCACTAAGGGGAAAGCTAAACAAATAATTAAGAGCAGAGTCAACAGAGCTAATCCCCGAGGCACTGCACCAGTAAATGAGAACAAAAATAATTTGGGGACTGGTTGTTTACACCACTAGTGCTTTTGAGTGAAATGTTAGATAGGTGTGACTGGAGACAGTGAGAAAAGTCAATTATATTTCCTCAGGTGGGGCAATGAAACTGTAGTTAATCTTTACTTCTTGGTATCGTTATTCTAGTGGGTTTTGACCTTTCGGTTAATGGGTGTAAGTGTAACCGGGGTCAGGAAGTTCTGGAGATGATGCACTAGACCAACGTGACTGGTGGTTTCTGTCACTGGAAGCTGGAGCATTTTCCTGTTACTTGCCTTGTTGAGAAACAGCCTACAGAAAAGTCATTATTTGTTTTACGTTTTTGTCATTTGCAACTGGAGAAGGAAATGTATTTATAAGATCGCTTTATATACGAAGGCTTTGGCTAGGTAATCTGAGTTGTTGTATAAATAACTGTAGATCTATTTGGGCCCCATGCCTAATGGCACATGCTAGTTCTTGTATCCTTGGAGAGGATTTACATTTCATTCTGTAAGTATGTTAGTTATTAATACCTAACAGTGGTCACTCAGATGCTAACCTTGTCTGGGACTCAGCAAGCCTTTCCCTTTACATGCCGCTCAGGTTTCTTCTGTAGTTACTCTGTGATGTGTTGTTTTGGAGGCTAAAGCAGGCTATCAATTATTTTTGTCAAAGTATCTATTGAGTAGATGGCAACAGACATAATTTTGGTTCTTAGATGTAATAATTTTGGCCATTTCCTGCATGAAATGCTTTGAGAAGCATGTGAAAAGACATTTGGTTCTCATTGAAAGTAGTATTCCTTATCCTTCGTGATTGTTTGCTAATTAGCAGACAGTTGAATAACTGCTGTAGAATAACAGCCTTCAGTCATTCTTGGACTAGCCTGCATTTGACCGAGCAGGGTGAAAGTGGAGACCTCTATCTAGTATTGCTTGCCTTGTATTGAGTCCAGTTAAATGTCCCATATGCATTTTGTTTTAAATCTGGTGGGTTGATTGCACTGCTGGGGGGCAAGGTCTCTTCTTCTCATGGTACCTAGGAGTCTGGCACGCTTTTGCTATTTGTCAGTGATGTGCTTGTTCAGATTGTGTGGCCTTTGGAGAAGAAAATAAATTGTGAAAGGTGTGCCACACCTCAAGCGGTAATGAAAACTTCCCCCTTCCGTCTCAGCCTCCAGCACTAAGTGTTTATTATAAATTGTTAATACTGTTTGATGAGTCAAATGATAATTTCTTGCTAAAGTAATGGTAACTGTTCCAGTCAGCCTTAAAGGGATTGAAGACTTATTCAATTAAATTTTTTTTAATATTCTTCTCCTTGTGGTTTATCTTTTACAGAGGTACATCATCTGTTGCAGACTGTCCACAAATAAGATTCCCCTGGTTAAATTCCAGGTGTGAGTTTTTAAAATCTTGATAATAAAAGAGCAAGAATATGGCAAGTGTTTGAACTGAAGCTGTAAGGGCATATGGCAGAGTGTTTGGCACGTTAGAAAATCAAGCAAGAGAGAACCAAAGTTGAGTAACTGGAGTTACTGCAAGTTTAAAATCGGACTTTCTGCTGTTGGTGCCTCATCAGCATCTGCAGCATGGAGAACTGCTTCACAACTAACTTCTAGTTAAGCCTTGCAACTCTTCTATGTCAATAGTTGCTTTTAAATCATAGCTATTCATGAGAGCTGAAGTTGCGAAGAGACATTATTAAACATTTGTATTTAATAAAATACTAGAATACTATTGCTACTTATTTTCAAGTAACTGATTTTTTTTTTTAGGCTTTTGTGAGAAACAGTCACCTATGTAGTTTTTAAGAGAGGACAAAGTCGTGAAGCAAAGCTTTATTTCAGCACTGGGTGCATGGGAGATCACCTCTGTGATCGTCCTGCATGCACACGGGTTAGTCTCACTTCCACATATTTATTTAGGACAGTCATTCATATTCATGCCATTTTTCGGAAGTCTTATACATATTTAAATGATTTCCCTGAAGTTATTTACATCTATACCCTCCCACTTGCATCTGCGGACTGTTCTCTAGGGGTCATCTTTGAGCGTCATGGGGTGAAGGCTCAAAGTCTTCCTCTTGGTTGAACACTTTATTCTGGTGCCTGCGCTCCATTGTTTCGGTTATATTACAAACCCAAGTTGACAGTTAATCCTCTCTTTCTTCCATAGAAGGGCAGGAAGGTGACAACCAGGTAGAGACTACTCATGGCTAAGTGGTGTCAGCCAAAGCAACTTAACCCTCTACCCGAATACACACTGCCCTGTCTCCCTCCCCGTACTTGGGTACCTGGAAACTTACATTGTTTCCGACCACCTACCTGTTATGGCTTAAGCAAAACTACAATATTATTTATCACACTTTCTGGTTTTTTATAGCTCATATTCCTGTGTTGGTATAGCTAGTTTAAATGCACTTTTTTCAGACTGAAATTGGTAATTTCTTTGCAAATTTAAAATTTCTCACTGTTATGTACAAAATTAAACTTTTTTCCACATATGCTGCCTTTAGCATGTTATTCCAACAGCTAGTTGCATATATCTGTCTGCTCAAAAAATGCTGAACTCAATAGTGTTTCTAAGAGAAAAGATTATAGTTGTGAATTGCTTGAGATTAGAATCAATTTCTGCCTTTAATCAGAGGCCTAGCTGATACCTGGTATCTCTGTGTTTAATCCCTTTGAATGATACCATATTGTGCAATTCCCTAAGCTCTATTTGAAGTAAACTTGAAGCTTTAAAACCTCTTAAAGCAAGAAAAAAAAAATAGGTATACATATCTAAAAGAGTGCACCGTTTCTGGAACATGAACTTCTAATGTTAATGGTAGCATTGGGTGAATCTGCAGCACCCATATTTTGTAAGTAGTTTGACTTTTAATTAGTTGAGTTCCAGGGTGTGTTCTCCCCATTCTTTTATAGTCTAGTTGTTAGAAAATTATCTGAATACTGCATCTCCAGACCTGAAGGGATCCTCTTTGTCTGTTAATGTGACATGATCCAAAGTCATGATGTATCTGACATCACTGCATGTGCGTATGGAGGAACAAGATGGGTGAGGTCCATCTTGTAATGAAACAAACATTGTCTTCCTTCAAGGAAAGGAAATAAGCTAGGAAATGTTAGTGATGTATTTAAAAATATTACAGGTCACGTGAAAGGTTAAGCATGAGTGCTAAAGAAGCAGTTGTACTACAGTGCAGAAGTCTTCAAGTTGCACAGTTAATCAAGAATTTTTACTTTTTTTTTTTTTACAGGTTGCCTTCATATTCACACCAACAGCCTGCTATAAATTCAAGTTGTGGGCTTGTCTGTTTTTTAACTTACAAGAAAATTCCAGTGGAATGGTTAGAGATGGTAGAGTTGGGCTTGTTCTGGCATAAGTGAGGCTTTGAGCATCTTTTCATGGCCAACATGGAGTAGTTGAAATGGAGTCGATGTCTTCATCATTGAAGATTATTATTTCTTAATATAAATTATTCCTATGTTTAATAACAATTCTACAATTAATAGTAACAGCTATAATATGATTATCAGTTTATCATCTTCTTTCACGATTGTATTTTCTAGGCCTTGTCTCCATGAGTCATAGTGCCTTAATGAGGGACAGCTCCCAACAGCAGTAGCAGTGGGGAAAATGGAGTGTACTCTGTATTTTTAATATCATCTGAGTTTTTGGTGGTGTCTGCTTTTGAAGCCATTATATTGTTTTCCTCATTGCTTTCTCTGCAGCTGCATACATTACAGTATATTAATATTTAAATATATATCTCCAGCAATTATTGTTAATGATCATGCGTCTGTTGTGTGAGCAAGAGTTTGGGTTTGGGTTTTGGTTTTTTTTTCCTTTTGGAGGCATAAAGTGCATTTCTCCTTTTTGATTGTATAGTGGTATCCAAAATGTCACATGGAGAGGCTGGCTTAGAGGGAAGCAAAACCGCATTCTCTAAGAGTTCCCAGGCAGAACTCTCACTACAAAACCATTTTTCCTTATTGCTTTCTCTAGTTCTCTTTTTAGCTAATCTTGAATGCTACAGATGCAGCTAAGAAATAAGAAAGTCTGTTTCAGTAGCTCTCTAGTTGTTTTGTGGGGACTCAATGAAGAGAGATACTCTTTTCGCTGTTCTTTGACACTGCCTGCCAAAAACAAAGGTGTGTTTTGTCTCTGTTGAAAGGTTCACATATGTGATGGGTGAAAGAGGGCTGGGAGGCAGCATGCTGTAGCCAGCAGTTAGTGTGGTGTAAAATATCTTTTCTCACCCCCTGCCCCGCACTTTGGCTGGGCAGGATTATGCATCATCTGCAAGAGGTGCAGCTGAGGCTGCACGTTGTACCTGCACCATCTCCGTCAGTCTCGTTTCAGTGCTGCTGAACTAGCTGCTGTTTAGAATCCAGTATCAATAAGCCTGACTGAGAAATCTGGCAAGAATGGCCCATCGATGAAGTTATCCAAGTTCTATGAATGAGAGGTTCAAAAATTGCAATAAGAAAGCTCATTCCACAGATGCCAAGCATGTTTCTTGTATTTCTTATAGTTTTCCATGAGACAGCATCTCTCTCATTTTTTTACATTGCGAAATATACCACGTGATGGGGCAATTGTTGTTGCTAAATAAAGTGTGTGCTTATTCAGTCTTGAAATTTTACATTGAGTTGTGACTTCTACCTTCGTGTTCAACAATGAAGCAAATGATTTATTTTTTTTTTCCACGCTGTAGTTCTGTGGAGCAGGTAGGCTGTTGGTGGTAAACACTTGATATCAACTTTAGAGTAGAACTGAAGCAGAATCCTCGGCTCCTTTGGCTTTGTAAAAGCTATTAGGTAAAAGAGAGAGGGAGTGTTTTCCTCCCTATCAGTGCAGACTGTGAATACTTTTTATGGTTTTAGGCTGATTCTGGGAATACCTTCAGTTGGTGTTTTTTCATGACAGAGAGCTATCATGTTTGCTTTCTAAGCATAAGGAGTCTTTGGCCAATAAGTGCTTTATAGAGACTTCATTTCATGTCCAGCTAGTCTTGCACCGCATCTTACCCTGTTTCCTAGATACAACAGTTCTGGGAATTGTGGTTTTCATAGATCTGCACCTATGACAGCTGGAACGTAAACCAAATTCTAAATATCCTATCACTAGAGTTGATAGGCTATGGGATATTTGCATTTTACTCATTAAGCAAGTGTTGCTCTGACTTTCTTAGACAACAAAAGAACAGGATTTCCACTGTTGACTATTGGTCATTCTGCTAGTCTATGCTTAAATGTTAGCATACTTCATTCTGCATAAGTGTTACTTGGACCGCATTCTGCCCTCAGCTATCTTGCACAACTTCTAGAGACTAGTGAAAATGAAAGCAGAATTTAGCTTTGAATTTGACTGCTGTTCTAAACCTAATGAGTTTGGCCAGAGGAGTACTGCTGGCAGTGCTGTATTTCAAGGAACGTTCGACATAAATACCCAGTTGAAGGCACTTTCTTTAACAGGTACTCTTGGATTTAAAAATCTGAAAATTTCTTCTTTTTTCCTTGCAGATGACTCTGATACTGGCCTTGGTTTATGTGGATGGATCCTGGTGATCACTTCACTTTTTTTCACTGTTATTACATTTCCTATATCGATCTGGATGTGCATAAAGGTAAAATTGTTCACTGCTACCTTGGATTAAAACCTTAAGCAATGCTTCCTAGTGGTTATTATTGTTTTCTATTTTATTTATTTGTTTTAAACACAAATTAATCTAACTATTCTTTCTTGAACTGTAGCAGACAGTATATAGCAGACCCCAACATTTCAGTGCATTAATCTTCAAACAAACAAAAAAGTGCTATTGCAGTATTTAGTCAAAATTACTTTTGCATTGACATCTTTACTATGTCCACCCAGTTGTCATTAGTATGTAAGCTAGTTTGGAAGATCAGAATAATTGCAAGAATGCATAATTACTGTTGGAGGACTGGTATTTTAAATAGATTTTTTTTTTTTTAAGGAAATCTCTCCCTATATATGTATGTGTGTAAATATGAAGTATGTGAATATAAATACATAAGTATGTATATCATGGGGCTGTATGTGACAGATTCATAGAGACTGTGTCATCTGTGATCACTTTGAGCTTGATGTTTTCAGACAGGAGGAAATAATTCCTGCTTTGTTTTGGCTAATACACTGCATCAGAATTACAGCTGGAAAAATCTCAGCTGGGTCCCATACACCACACTTTGTTTTGGTGTTGCCAGGATATTCCTGATGGCCACTTCTAGTGTGTGGACCTGCCCAGATGACATGCTCTTGCTTCTGCTGTTGATAGATGGTGCCACAGCCTGAATGTTTCTTGTGGAATATTGTCCTGATTGCTCCTTGTGCTGTTTGTTTTTTGACAATAAAGTTCAGGCTAAAACTCTCAAAAGCAGCCAGTATAGAAATGTATGTTACGATTGAGACTCAAGACTGTCTTAGACTGGTGTGTACAACATTTAGCATCCGTCATGTGGCTTCTGGAAACCCTTGCGTGACATCCAGCTATTTATTACAGATTATAAAGGAATACGAGCGAGCCATCATATTCAGACTTGGACGCATCTTAAAAGGGGGAGCAAAGGGACCAGGTATGTCCTGGAGAGCATTCTTAATATTTTTTCTAATTATCAGCAAAATAATAACTGCCTAGAGACATTGCATTAGAATGGCAAATGTTTTTTTTAAGGAATCTTGTAACTTCCAGTAAGAGGGTGTGTTACTTTATATGGAGAAGATGGTAAACTAATTATCTGTGAGCTTTACCAGATCTCTTTAGTTGATGCATGGTCTTAAGGTAGAATCAAAAGCACAGAATGTAAAGGGAGGAATAATGACATCAAATGTGCCATTTTAAAAAAGAAGTTTAGTATGTCAGTTAAAACCCAAATGGTCTGAAAGCCTTCATGTTCTCCAAAAGAAATAGAAACAATTAAATTATTTGATAGTTTTGAAAAATTTCGTGTGTATATTAGAAATTCTGATGAGACCTGAAAGAATGTTATTTTCAGCTGTTGCTCCTGCTGCTCAAAGTGACAGGGACAATAGCTTCTTCCTTCATTTTCATCCAGATTTTGCAATACTTCCACATTGCTGTAAAATTGAAGAATTGCAGTGGTCCACCAGAACAAAAGGAAGTTGATAGTTTCTGCTTGCCAGAATTAAGACCCCCAAGTAACTATGTGGGACAAATTTTCAGAAGTCGCTGTTAACGGTTCTGGTTGGTTTGTTGTATTTTTTTCCAAATGTTAAAGATCTCTAAATAAACGAGACCTGAATAATTTGAAGTTTCTCAACATACTTTTTTGAAAACCTGGGTTTGAAAACCACTAACAAATATGCTGCTGAGCTCGTTACAAAGAGGGCTGTACAGCTACAGGGGTTGGATTTAAGCTTATTTCAGTAGCAAGTTTCATCTGTTTTAATGACCCATTTTCACATCTTCTTGAATGGATTTTTTTCTTGTACAGGCTTGTTTTTTGTCCTGCCCTGCACAGACAGCTTCATCAAAGTTGATATGAGGACCATCTCTTTTGATATTCCTCCACAAGAGGTGAGTTTGCATTTGCCTTTGTATCTGCTAAAGTGTTTGCAGAATTTTTTGCGCTTTTTCATTTTCCCCTCTCAATACTGGGTAGCATGTAGTTTTAATGTAGACTTATTGTGCAGGTTCAATTTATCGTGCAGAATACATATATCCTTTAGTAATATAATTCAATAAGAGAAGATTGCTGAAAGAAAACAAATGATGTGGTCCTCTAAGGACCAAATAAGATAATTTAATATTGTCTTAAGAGCTAGAATGGGAGGGGTTTGGAATGAAGACTGCTGGATTTCACACAACATTCTCTAATTGCTTTTGTGAAATCTGGAAGATTTCCAGAAGCAACGGTCATCTTTCCTGTGCCAGTTTATCTAGATGTATGAACTAGCTAAAATAATGGGATGAAATTATTATATACATCAAATGCTATTAATAGCAACTCAGGGTAATGGTCCGCTCCCTTGTGTGTGTTTTGTGTAGACATTGCTTCTGTGTCCTGCTACACACAGGAACATTATGAAGGTGTACCACACCTAATGTCATCTGACGTCCTTCAGTTTGAAGGTCCTAAAGAACAAAAAAAGTTACTTCTATTTCTAGTCTGTTTTTCCTTGGGCATCTTAATTTTTTAGCAGAATCTCTCCACAGCATTAAGCTAGCTGAACTCAGTGATGCCAACTGAATGGATTACAAAAGAATAAAAAACAACTAGCCCCCTAAAACTTAGTGAACAATTGTATGTTGATGATTATAACTGTATCCCTGATGTATCTGGTGTATTTTGCAAGACAAAGATGCTTGACGCAACCTGTGTGCTGCGTCTGTTTCCTGTCATATTTGCTAGTCGGTTTATTGCTCATCATTAGCTGTAGATTTAGACAAATGGCAACTGTCATGGTACACTCTAAAGGGTAATTGGTAGAAACCTAATCACTGGCAGGCAAGATGTGCTTGCAGCTGCTGATGTGCCATTAGTGAAGCCATCAGATCTATGGTTTTTCTTTTGACTTGATTAAGTTATGCTTATGGATTTAGGTTTGTTTGTGTTCTGTAGGTAAAAGCAGAAATATATTTTTATTTGTACAACATGATTTCTGTGCATGCTACTCGTTCTTTGTTTCATATCCACTCATATCTTATGCTATTATGAAAAGCCTGCTAAAGGAGGTAGTTTGGGGAAGGACAGAGCGGGTAAGTCTTGAAGGTTAACTCACATGTCCCTCTCTTTTGTCAAGCATCATAATAGTAATTATCTAACATGGAATTAGGATACCTCTTCTCATGATCATGCAGCATACTTCAATCTCTTTTTAATTTAACTTTAAAATATAATTAATATTAATACTTATTTCTGGTGTACCCTTTTCTAAACCTTCAACAATATCTGTCTTTATCTTTGCAAGTACATGCTTGCTTAACATACAAGTGTTAAATTCAATATATCATTTGATTGCTCACAAATTGGATTTCCTCTGCAACTTGTCTAGAAATCGCCACATACACATTTAATAGCACAAGGTGGCATTTCAGTTGGAAGTACCTCCAAGAAGGACAATGACCTGCTAGACAGTAACGGAGATATTCCTAATTAAATGTTGAAGTAAGGCTGACATCCATGCAGCTGAAATACATCAGGCCATTGGGACAGGCAAAACCTTCCAGTCTTTTCTAAAATATCTCCTGGGCATGGCTCTCTGTTTCCCTAAGTTGCATTGTACGCTGACATTCTTTTTTACAAAGTTTCAGCAGTTCTTCAAAGTCACTTAGATAGCCACTGCTGTTCTAGAGTCTCTAGTGTTGGCTGTTCCTATGTTATGGAATAAGCAGTAACACAGAACTGCCTTCAGCTGTGGTCACACCTGTGGGATGGCAAACTCTCATTTGTGATGTTGCTTTGCAAGTGCAGCTGAAATACTTCCCTCACCTGCTTTTGGCCTTGTTTTATGAACTGATACACCTGCAGAGTTACGTCTTGCTAAATAATAGCCTTGTGACTGAAGTTAAATACAAGTGAAAATCTAATGTGTCCTATATTTGCAATGATACTCATTATTAGCCTTTTTTCTTTGTACAGAAACATCAAGTGAGCCTCTCATAAATGTTTCCAGCGTGTGCTCTTAACTAGAGTTCTTTAACCTATTTTGAATGTAGTGGTCCCATAGTCCCATCTCTGCATTTAAACAAAATAACTGAGTGCTAATGTTCTTTGAGCCTTTTCTGTTAACCTTGGTCTTTCGTTATGCTTGCCTTTTGCATTCCTGTACAATCTGCCTCTTACACATCTGTTATTATAAGCCTCACTGAAATGTAGTGGGGGGTACCTACCTGGTTATGATAATGTTGCTGGTTTCAGAATAACAGGTTAAAGTTTCCCAGGTGAAAGAGCATATGTATTTTGGTGTAAATTATTTCTGATGATTTTTTTTTTTACTGTCAGTTGTGTGAATTGCAGATCCCTCTGAATTTGAAGACATGAGTTAGAAATAACATTATGGAAAGCTAACGGAATATATTTTTCAGTGAGAAGTGTTCTAATCCCATATTTAATGTTACCTTTGCAGAGCTATGCTGGAAGGTTTGTGCATCTGTACATAGACATGTTCATGTACAGCATAGGTGTATAAGACCTTTTGTTTTCAAGATGTTTGTTTTACCCAGGAAAAAGTAGGAGTTTGTCGTGTAAAAACAAATACATAATTGTCATAATAATTAACCATATATTTAATGAATATTATATGCTTTCCCCATTGCTTTTTAGATCTTGACCAAGGACTCTGTGACAGTTAATGTAGACGGAGTGGTTTATTACAGAGTTCAGAATGCCACCCTTGCTGTAGCAAATATCACAAATGCTGACTCAGCCACCCGTCTTTTAGCACAGACTACTTTGAGGAATGTTCTGGGGACCAAAAACCTTTCTCAGATTCTCTCTGATCGTGAAGAAATTGCACACAGCATGCAGGTATGAGCAGCTTTACCTAAGCAATCCATAAAATGATCAGTTACGCAGCAATCCCATGGATAACTTGCAGGTCAGGATTTATTTCACCTTCTAAGTGATAAGCCAAATTGTGATTTGGAGCTTTAGGCAAAACCCTGTCAAGAGCTATTGGGATGGCATTCTGTAAAATAAAAATTAGTGACTAAAGCAATAATGGAGCAGTGGGGTGGTGAGTGGGAATGAAGGATACAGGAGAGGAGGGCTTCCCTGGATCATTATGTCAATACTCTGCTGTTGAAGGAAATTATGCCACAGAATTCCTTCAATGTATTAATCAAGCTCTGGGGGTTTTTTTGTTAGTTTACAACAGTTATGCTTTTATTATTATCAAATCATAATATAAATACTAAAGCCCTTAAAGTCCAAGAATTGTAAGATAATTCATTTGATATATTGGTCATTCTTCAAATTTGGACATTCGTTTGCAGCCAGGTAGATGGCTTAACTTAACTGTCTTGCCTTATGTAGGCCACCCTTGATGAGGCGACAGATGACTGGGGCATTAAGGTGGAACGTGTGGAGATCAAGGATGTGAAATTACCTGTGCAGCTGCAGAGAGCAATGGCTGCAGAAGCAGAAGCTGCCCGGGAGGCAAGAGCTAAGGTAAGAATATCAACATGTGGGTTTGGATGTTTTTAATTATTTTTTCCTTTAAGAGTAATTTAATGTGGTGATGTGGAGGATGAAGATTCTCAGGCTGATTGTGTTGTAGCAAATAGGAGTGCAGGACAGGGGTTTTGCGGATTTGTGTCTGGGTGCTTGCTCTGTTTCGTTGTGGTTTGTGCAGGCGAGATTTCCTTCAAAAATGCAGAATCTCAATTTCTTACCACACTCCAAATCACAAACAGAGCGATTTTCAGGTTATTAGCTGGAGCCTGCAGTGAATTAGAAGACAAACTTCCAGCTTTTTCCTGACTAACCCTGATTGTAGGCAAGTCCTTTGTTTTCTGTTTGTTACTTCATATGAGAAATAGAATAGCTGAAATACTTTTTTTTGTCACCCTTAAGCTGACCAGCGATCAGTTTGGTCATGACATCTTATTCCCTTCTGAGGTGGGAGAAGGTGATACTAAATATTGAAGAAGTTTGGAGTAAAAATCGACAGGGGCAGTTAGAGCTGTACTTTTCTAGGACTTGGGCAAGTGGGCTTCCTCCCTCAGTGTTCTGTGCCCTGCGATTTGTCCCCTCTGGTTTGTTAATCCTATCTCGAAAACTTATTTTGACCTCTCTAGGTGCAACTGTAGATTATGTTTTAAAAAAAAAAAAAAAACACAAACAAAAACCTTAGCTGTCCCTTTATTTGGTAGACTAAGCTGATAGATGAGAGTTTCTGGCAAATATTAGTGGTTTGTTGACCGGCCTGCCTGTAGAAAAATGGAACTTGCATTCTAAATACTAAAAATTTGTCTTTGCAAAGGGACGTTTACTAGAGTTCATCTAATGCCATGAAAATTACATCTAATCTTAGGATGTTTGTATCACACACGATTTTTATGCACAGAGATAGGACTGATTTTCATATCTGCCATTAATTAGGAGTTTCATTAACTTTAGCCTATCTTCAGGTTGTAATTATAAAATTTGATTTTTATTTTCATGGAAAATAAATGCTAAGCTGAATTTCATTAGATTTTGGGGCTAGCAATTTTTGAATGTAAAGTTGGAGGTGTAACTAGGAAAAGATCTTTAAGCCTACATAAGTGCTCCTAATATTAACTTCCACATATTTTTTTTGAAGCCTAATTACTTTGTGGTTATTTTTTATTATTATTTATTCTGATATTTAAAAGACTATTGCACCCTTGGAATAGGGGGAATTGTAGGGGAATATGCAGTTGCCTGTGCTGGCACGCACGTGAATTGCCTCACCAATCACTTACCTGTTAAAACAGTGGCCCCTTAATCCAGCCGTCCTTTGCAAACGCTCAGAAAATATTCATATTGTCCCAACGCAGAAGGGCCCGGCTTGTAAAGAAATGCATGACCACAAATCTGTCCCTAATGAGCTTGTAATTAAAAAGGAGGAGGGAATAAAAAGGTATTTCCCCAGTAAGAAACATGCCACTTATTTGTGAAGCCCTTGTAGAGACAAAAAAAATACAGCTTTAAGTAAAAACTATTTTCAGATACATATGGGGAATGCCTTCTGTTTCTGAGAGGCAGTGCTGAAAGAAGCACAAAATAAGTTTTTGAAAATAGAACAAATGCACCCATTGCGTTTTCAAGACACGGTGCCAGCTTTGATGATCTGGCATCCTGATACTGAATGGGAGGAAAATGGGCATACAGGGCCTGGAAAGCAAACGGGAGCAGCTTATGTCTGAGCGAGGGAAAAGGCAGAGCTGCTCAAAGAACATGGTAAGGGGAGGTCACTTGATCAAAGTGATGAGCAGTGTCTTTGGTATATGACTTCAGGCTGAAGTCATCTACGGATTTCTAGTTTATTACTGTGCCAGAATGAATTCAATTTCATTAATTTTGCTTCCCCAGGTAATTGCAGCTGAGGGTGAAATGAATGCTTCCAGAGCCCTGAAAGAGGCATCCATGGTTATTACGGAGTCCCCTGCTGCTCTTCAGCTTCGTTACTTGCAGACCTTGACCACCATTGCTGCGGAGAAGAACTCCACCATTGTCTTCCCGTTGCCCATAAATATGCTGCAGGGCATCATAGGTGCAAATCGCTAGGTAGAGCGGGAGGAGAGTGTTTGGGATGGGTTTTTCTGCTACAGCGAATGTTTGCGACACTGAATTCCCTGTGTATTATAGCTTATGGCGGTGTTAACAAAGTGGATTTGTTGAAGAACCTCTT
>NW_009634763.1:378-617 GCF_000690535.1 Cariama cristata | reverse complement strand
AGCCTATGCACGCACGCCTCTGCGTCCGGGTGTAAACCAGGGGAAAGCTAGTCCAGATGCACAACTGATGCACGTCCACGCACATCTTAGACGCGCGCACACATGCCTGTAACTAAAACTAAAACTACCTCTATCGGCACGGACACGCACCTCTGTATTGCCTTATCCTGGGCAAACACCGTGTCCCCGGTGCGGACCGTCAAAGGGAAGGAAGGCGGCGGGCACGGGGGGCCGGGTCC
>NW_009634763.1:0-238 GCF_000690535.1 Cariama cristata | reverse complement strand
TTTATTGGGTGCGGCGCTTTCCCGATATGCTGTCCGACTGGGACAGCCTCGCCACGGTCACTCCGATAGCATCTCCAGCGAGGAAGGAAACGGAAAAGATGAGACGGAGAAAGAGGAATAAAAGATACGGGAGATATCGATCAGTACATCAGTCTCCAAAGCTAGCGTCATTATTGCTTAATTAACTTTGGAGAAAGAGGGTCTCCAGATAAAGCACCCGGCAGGATCTTTTTTATAT
>NW_009634762.1:0-11935 GCF_000690535.1 Cariama cristata | reverse complement strand
GCTCCGCCGGCGGCCCCGGACCCCGGGAGCAGTGCGGGGCAGGCCAGGCCCGGCCTCTGCCTTGTGCTGCCGGAGCTCCCGGGATTGAGCGAGTCGTTCCTGGTAACGTCCTCTGTGGTATTTGGGGCTTTCTTTTGTTTTTTTAGAGGTACATGGAAGTGAGTGGCAACCTGAGAGACTTGTACGATGACAAGGATGGGTAAGTGCTTGTACAAATTCCTCGTCTGGTGTGTGTGTACCTGAATGTGTGCTGAATATATTTCGCAGATGAAGAACTTGGGGGCTCTTTTAAGTCAGTTGCAATGCTGATATGTGAGACCAGGAATCAAGTTCTGGGGACTAAACCTGCTAGAGCAAGACCCAGATTGCGCATTGGATATGTACATGCTAGATATATGCATTTTGTTATTTTCTTGGTTTAAGTCATGAGGGGAGGCTCTGAGTTGCCTTGCAGGTTTGTAAGTAGAGAGTACAGCACGTTCAGTGGGAGATGTGACCTGGAGTCTCAAACTGTAAGTCTGGTGGACTGTGAGATCTGGTGTGGCTTTGTGAGGTTTGCAGTGAGTCTTACTGGAGCTTTATGTGATCAAAATGCAGCACTGGACCTGGAAAATGATTGTATCAGTGTCAATGTATTCTCCTTTCCACTTGTAATGTGTCCTTTTTCGTGAACTCATAGCTTACGGAAAGAAGAACTCAGTGCCATTTCAGGGCCGAATGAATTTGCAGAATTCTACAACAGACTGAAACAAATTAAGGAATTTCACCGGAAGCACCCAAATGAGGTAAGTAGTTATCTACTTCATAGTGATTTGTGGTCTGTTGGACTTCATCCGTACAATAAACAGACTCTTTTTTTTTCCCAGTTTGATTGCCTTAATATACAAGTATTAAGTACATTAAAATGTCAGTTGAGAATGGAAGATGTTCAAGGTTAGGTAGTGCTTCAGAGGCAGTATGTAAGCTGTGAGAGTGGTACGAATAGGAGAAGATGGAAAGCGCTAACTGTATTCTCTGCTTGCTGTGAGTTAGCTCAGGAACGTTCTGCTGCTGAGCTGGCGTTTGGTCTTGTCTTTCTTACGCTGGCTAAAGCCAGACTTTTTTTCTTTATGCAAAAGTAATGGTGAAGAAATGCTTTGGACACCTTTTCAGTTAGCAGTTTTATTGTTTGCAACCTATTGTGATTTTATATTAATTATTCTGGGACATTAGCTGAAGTAATCATTTTTTTCTGTAACTTCTGTCTGTTCTTGAAGATCTGTGTTCCAATGTCAGTGGAGTTTGAGGAACTGTTGAAGGCTAGAGACAACCCGAGTGAAGAAGCTCAAAGTAAGTTTGTAGGTTTTTTTTTTTTTCTGAGGCCAGCTTAAGTGAAAATGTGGTGCTTGCTTGAGAGGCGTTATTTAATGAGTTGTTTGATCTGTTTTGCACATTTCAAGAGTTCTACCTTTCTTTCACTAAATGACTTCTGAAAATTGTTCTTTTGTCACTTAAATTCTTCTGAACTGCAGCACCCTGGAATATTCCACAGTAGTGGTGCTCCTCTTGAGGACTGTTCTAGCATGCTTACACAGCAGCAGTCAGATGCCTGATCAATGAGTATCCCACTTTCATTGTAAACATCTTCCTTAAGCGTAAATTAGTCCACAGTTAATCCTTTTCAAGTTCTAAAGCATATGTATAATAAGCAGGGAAGATTGAGCTCATAGTAAAACTTTCCAACAGATCTGGTGGAGTTCACAGATGAGGAAGGCTATGGACGATACTTAGATCTGCATGATTGTTATCTCAAGTACATTAATCTAAAATCATCAGAGGTAAGTGACTGCATATGTCTGGGCAACTTCAGTGCTTAAGGCCGAGGGATTTTTCTTTGGTTGGTTCATGGTTATTTGTTGGTTTGGGTTTTTTTTCCTTACATAAATAAGTTTATTTCCAAATAGCTATTTCAAAGTCACTTTGTTGCACATACAGCTTGACAGATGGAATTCTGAACGCTGATTCATGACTCTCTTTTACTCTTTTCAGTTGATATCTCTCTCTCTCTCGTTAATGTAACAATGGCCTTGTAAAAAGCCTCTGTTTTCTGCTGCCGAGTACTGATAGGTGTCTAAGGCAATGTGTTAACGCACAGGGAACCCCAGGCCTCTGCAGTCCAGAATAATGGCATAAGCTAGTGCTTTGCTTCTGGTCTGGTAACTGGAAACTGGATGTTAATTTGGCTACATGTGTATAAAGTCAGACTCAAACTTTTTTGTTCCTAGAAATTGGATTATATCACTTACTTGTCCACGTTTGACCAACTCTTTGATATTCCCAAGGAGAGAAAAAATGCTGAATATAAGAGGTGAGCCTTTTTTTTCTACCTGCTTCTTTTATGACAGTTGATGAGAAGAAACTTGCTTCTTAAGTGTACAGCTGCTAAGAATGTAACTAACAGTGAAACTTAACTGATGTAAATTGGGTCACTGAGCTATAGTAACTCAGTTGTGTGTCTGAGCCCTGAGAAAGCATGCAGCGCAGCAAAAATGTGAAAAACCACATTCTACTTTGTGGAAGGACTTTACTTTATCGTTGTAACTGCTGCATCTAGCAATCGTGTATTGAAAACTGTCATAATCTTGATGACTTCCCTTTGGAATACTATAGGGTAAATATTTTCCAAAGATGTGGTTAGAGAAATATGTTAGAAGTTGATATTGAATTACCTGTGCTCGTAATTACTCTGCCAGGTACCTTGAAATGCTTCTTGAGTACCTACAGGATTACACAGACCGAGTGAAACCATTACTGGACCAGAATGAACTTTTTGGGAAAATTCAGACAGAGTTTGAGAAGAAGTGGGAGAATGGAACGTTCCCTGGCTGGCCGGTGAGCAGTCGTTAAGCTTGTGTGAATGCTTCTGTATTTGTGATAGGTTTGCCATGAATCATTTGTGTGAAGTCACCACTGAGGTTAAGCCTAATAGCAAGGTGTGTAGTTGTGTATCACAAAGATGCAATTTAATACTAACTTGAATTTGAAAGCCAATGTAACTGGTTTGAAACAAACCTTTTTCTAAGGTTTGCTTGGTTTGTATTTCTTTTATTGTTCCATTGCTCAATTTAGTGAGAGAATTTTTCTCTGTGAAATGAACTGCTTTTCTTGAGGTTAGGATATTGCATGAAGTGTTGTAGGATGTCATGAATATCTTGCATGTGTTTTTTCTTGGCAGAAAGAGACCAGCAGTGCACTCACTCATGCTGGAGCCCACCTGGACCTCTCAGCATTTTCCTCTTGGGAGGTATGTTTTCAGTGCTCTGCACTTAGTGCTAAATTTTGAGCAGGTGGAAGCTTAGTCATTTTGTTTCTTTTCATAATTTTACTTGCTGCACTTTCATCTCTGGCTCTGTGCTCTCTGGATAAAACTTTGATTATGCTGATGACTTAATTTCTCCCATTAGGGGGTTGTAACTTGAAAGATCTGGTTAGATTTGTCACATTCCTCCTTTTTCAGTGGGGAGTGGTGCACCCTTGACAGTCCTTTTGTGGAAAAAAAGAAACAAAGAACAGCATTCTTTTTTAATGAGTCAACATGGACATACATCCATATTGTATTTGTTTAATAGCTCCTCTCTTATTGTGATTTACTTTAATTGAACAGGAATTGGCCTCCCTGGGACTGGACAGGTTAAAATCAGCTTTATTGGCCCTGGGACTGAAATGTGGCGGGTAAGATGCAGTCTTCATACAGTTCCTTTTCAATTTTTGAGGTCTTTCTATCTTGTGTTCCTTTATGGGATATTTGTTTTGTCATGTCTATTGTACAAGAATTACCTTAATGATGTTTGAAAGACAAAACATCGAGAACCAATCAGGGGATGCTGCAATCTACTGTTTTGAAAAGTGTCCTGTACTGAAGTCTCTTGTATAGAAGAATTTGGCTTAAGAAATTAAGACAAAGATAATAGGAAATCTCCTGATCTCTTAAAAGCTAAATTTAGAATTTTGTTGCGTGAATTCAAATAGTTCTTGGCAAATGTAAAACTACGGTTTGGACTCATCTCCTCCCTGCTTCTCCGTAGGTTGCTCAGAGACTTTTCAGCACTAAAGGCAAATCCCTAGAAGCACTTGATCCTTCCTTGTTTGCTAAGAATCCAAAGACAAAAGGAAGCAAAAGGTGAGTTCTTAAAGGTCATTCTGAGGTTGGCACTGTTCTCTTCACTTGGATGAGAAGTATTCTATAGCCATTGCTCTTGTATAGTTGTGACAGAGAGATTCTTGGAGTATTAGAAGCTTTTCATGTTGGACCAAATAATCCTGAACCAAATGGAGGATATCACGTCTGAATTTGTGCATTTGTGTGCAGTTTAGTTTACACAAGCTATTTGGTACTTGTTTCTTTTTTCTCGCTGTATACAAGTCAAATTTGTCTTCAGGAGTTCAGTGTACACATGACACTTGCAGTTCTGGAATGGACTTCATAAAGTTTCTTTATCTGTTTCTAGAGACACTGAAAGAAACAAAGATCTTGCATTCCTGGAAGCTCAGATTTATGAGTATGTAGAAGTTCTTGGGGTAAGGATTTTATTTTGTCTTTGAGCTTTTTATGTCAGAGCTGTCAAATAGTGACTGGAAGGTTATCCATATCTTTACCCAGTGCTTTCATAGACAGCATGCCCAGAAGAGTTACTTTCATGTCCAGAGTCATAATGTTTTAAAGTGCATGTTAGCAGATAGCTTTTTTTGGTCAGTAAGTAGAATATGATAGATTACATCTATATTTCCATTAGATAATTATTTGGCAGGCTTTTGTGAACAGACATATCTTGTGTCTATCCCAGACCCAGAGGCTAGATATTCCCTTGGGGAAGCCTGTCTTTTCTTTTTTGTTTTTTTCCCTTTTCTTCTAGGCACCACATCAATGTAGATAATTTCTATTTTATGCCTAAGTCACAGGGTATTGCAAAGCTTTACTTGTTCTGCCTTGATGCTTGCCTTAAGTCCTTGCTTCAGTTTGGGGTGATTGCTTTTAGCAGGGTGGCTCTTGCTGTGTTAGCTTGTCACCTTGGAAGTGCTAATATTAGTATAAGTTTTTCATTCTTTACAAGTAGGAAATATTATAGTAAAATAGTGAGTTGTTGGACTAAGTAAAATGAGACTTCTCTGCTTCATACTGGTCTTCCATTCCCCTTCCTCTGTACATTGAGGAGGTGTTTCATGCTGCAAGAGTTTGTCTTTACTTTGTTGCTGTCATGCTGTGTGAATAATTCCTTCTCTTTTCTCACACTCTAGGAACAGAGACACCTCACGCACGAGAATGTGCAGCGTAAGCAAGCGCGGACAGGGGAAGAGAGGGAGGAGGAGGAGGAAGAGCAGATCAGTGAGAGTGAGAGTGAAGATGAAGAAAATGAAATCATTTATAATCCTAAAAATCTGCCTCTTGGTTGGGATGGCAAGGTAACTGAGATTGTCAGGTCTGAAAAGTGGGAGATGTCACTGACTCCACACTACTCTTCTGTTTGAACCTGCTTTGCCATTTGGCCTAATCTTTGTTTCTCTTTGTTTGTCAGCCAATTCCATACTGGTTGTATAAATTACATGGTTTAAACATCAACTACAATTGTGAGATTTGTGGTAACTACACCTACCGAGGGCCCAAAGCTTTCCAGCGTCACTTTGCAGTAAGTAACTTTGCAGTACCATGTTCAGATAATCTTTATAAGAAGTAACTAATAAATCACTGGAGTACCTGAGTGGCACTTCTTCCACTTCTAAAATGTGGGTCTGGGCTGATACTGCAGGGCCATGCGAGTGGAACTATAAATTACGTAGGGCATACTAAGATGTCTTCTGCTAATTTCTGTACAGTCCCTTCTTGCTTGAACACTAATTCCAGTATCTAGGTCTGATTGGTGCAGAGTGCCTGTTGACTGCCAGTGTAGTGTTACTGTCTAAAATATGGGAAAAAATATTTTATAGAGGTTTTTAGGACTGATAGATTTCTATTTTGATAGTATTTGTTTCACCCTGTCCAGATGTTAATGTGTCTTTTTAGTTTTTGGCATTGTGGATGAAGTGGCATTTTCTCTCATCCGCTGACCTCTTGCCTCTTCTCCCCAGGAGTGGCGACATGCTCATGGAATGAGATGCCTGGGCATTCCCAACACTGCACATTTTGCCAATGTCACACAGATTGAGGATGCAGTCTCATGTAAGTAGTGATAGCAGAACAGGGAACATGTAGTATAATAGCGCTCATGTTAGCTCTGGCCAAAAATTTCTCTTACCCTGTGACCAGAGACTAGCTTTGGGACAGAGGGTAAGGAACATGGTGCATGTAGGATGATCCTTCCTTGGACCATCTCTCCCAGCTCTCAAAAGGAGATTGACTTTTTTTTTTTTGATGGATACCTGCAGGAGTAGATGTTTGCTGGGATTGCCAGCAAAGTATTCGTTTGATGCCAGCTGTTTTGTCTGTGATGCTTTGTGTATGAAATCTCAGCCAAGTGCAACAGGCCACCATTTCTTTAGGCAGAATGTGGCTACATCACCCATGTAACTCTTACTTAATTGATGTTCGTCAACATCTTCACGGGGAAGCCAGAAAAAAACCTTCAGAAATTGTAGAGCCTATAGGCAGATTTTGAAAGCCTACAGTACTTAGGACTTAGAGTGATTATAATTTAATGTGGCTAATCTGTGCTCATGTTCTGAGGGGGATACCTCATGCAGAGGTTGTTTCTTGAATCTGCCCTGCTTAGGTTAAGATACAGGTTATAATTGCTGGAAGTGAATTAATTCTTGCTGAGAAGAAACCAAATGGGTAAAGCCTTGATTTCCCAAACAAGCTATTATTACCTTTGGAGCTGTATCTCTGAAGTAGTGTTTTTGGACCTTTGTCTCTCGTGTCCCATCCTGAATGATCACTTTAAAGCTTGTTTGCTTTAATTCTGTGCCTTTCAGTAAACCATACAGAGGAATGATAAATTTGTAATGGATACTAGATACATTCCTGGATTGCTGAAGTGACAGAGTTTTAAAAGAAAAAAAAAAAGTTCATGTGTCTATTTCACTAGATTAAAAACTAGTATCTCAAGGGAAATGACATCAGATCCTGTATGACTCTGTATTTACAGTGTGGGCAAAGCTGAAACAACAGAAGGCTTCAGAGAGATGGCAGCCTGATACAGAGGTGAGCTGTTATAAAGGCATTTGGATGTCTCTAGTCCTGTGTACATGGGAACCCCTCCATTTACGTTGCATGAACTGTCCAGCTCTGTCAAAAGAATTTCTAAGAGTCCGCTGCATGCTGGAGAGAGAAGCAGGAACCTACGCTGCTGGTTGCACAGCTCCTGTTAGTGGTGTTTTATGAAAAGCACTCCTTGTGTTGGAAAGTAGTTCTGATAGGACAGACTCAGCCCTTTGTGTAAGAATATTTTAATACACTGCCTACAGTACCAATGTCATCTTTGTTTTGTGAGAAGAAAAAGGAACTGTTGTGAGCAGCGTGTTCCCTTATACTCGTGCCTTTTCTTAAACTTCTGTCTCAAACCATTTTTCAACAGCATGCAGGGCAACTGTGCGAAATACAGCCTGTAGTACAGCTTGTAATTATTCTGACCCTGGATAAGCTCTTGTCCTGGAGCCTGCTGGTAGATCCACTCTGTGTCTTCATGTAGAGAGGTTCTTGGCAGGATGGTTGTATTCAGTAGGTGCTGCTGGAGCTAAAATTCAAATGCTCTAGTACAATCTGAGGCAGGCTATGTCGAGGTGTCTCTAAACGGTTTGTTCCATTCTAGGAGGAATACGAGGATTCCAGTGGGAATGTGGTAAATAAAAAGACCTATGAAGATTTGAAACGCCAAGGGCTGCTGTAGCTTTTCCCAAGTGAAGGATTACACATCTGAAAAGCAAGTGGAGATCTGTCAGCAGCTCTGACTCTTCTTCAGTTTCTGGATTTTGTATGTGCATGAATAGATTTCAAGGATACTTTATAAAATCACTTTCTAGTAGGCCCCTTGTGAACAGCAAACTTGTGATGTTATTTTATATTAAAAAAAAACCCTTGAAAAATAAACTGATTTTAATTTAGGAAGTGCTGAGAAACTTGTGTGCTTTCATATGTGGGAAGAGATTTGATTACAGTATTTTTTTAATGCTTTTTACACAGTTTGAGTTGTCAGAAACAACTGCTTCTTTCTTATTCCCCTTCTGATGGAAATTTTTGTGATGAGGATTGACTTTCTGTAAAGCACACATGAACATTGCATGCTGACAATGCGTAACAGTCCTATACTATATCTTGCTGTAAGCATATGGTTTTCTTGGGGCTCCTTTGCCAAACAAACTTATTTGGCTTACATTGCTGCTTTTACCTCAGGTCAGTCTCCCTGTGGAGCTTTGGCCACTGGGATTTTTTTCAGGGAATGAATAATTGAGCTTGGTTTAGGTTGGGCTGTGTGGGCAGTTTGTTGTAATTTCTCCAGTGCTGTTGTTGACTTGAAAGGTCTGGTAGATCTAGCACAGATCCTTTCCCTGATGACTCTCTTGAGCTGTGGTGCAGGAGGATTGAGACGGGAACATGATACGTTTAGATGTAATTGTTGTGACTTCAGGAGCGTTTTCAGTGCTCCTCAGTGCCATGCTCGGAGATGTCTGTACATACCCCACAATGTTCACGCTGCCACATGAATTGCAAGTCCAATGAGGAGAAAAGAGGTATTGTGCAGAGGCCACATGCGTCCTGCATGGCAGTCCTTGTGACCCCTCCAGCCCCTCAGGTGGGGTTTCATTTTGGTATCGACTTGGCTTGTGTGACATCTCTAGGCTCAAAAAAACCCTTTCTCTCTTGTTGCTGTGCAGGGCCATTTGCACTTCCAGATGCCGTGGAGCAGCAAGTGACAAACTTTTCCCCTGGGTGATGGTTTGCGCAGCTGGTGGTTGGCAGGGGTGGGGCTGGTTGCTGGCACCAGGGTGCGAGTCTGTGGAGCCGGTACCGCAGCTGCTGTTGGTGCTTCGAGGCACTCCACTGCTAGCAGCAGCTACAGGCTTTCACTGGTGTGCTGGGGCAGGCGGAGAGGGTGAGTCGATGCTCTGGGCTCTTTCCTTTCTCTGCCCTGGGGAAAAGTCATTCTCCTTGTGATGGGGCTGTGTCTGGTGGGCGTTCATTCCTAGCCTGCCCTGGAGCTGGGCTCGGCTGTACTGGAGTGGCACTTTGCTCGGTAAGGTTGTCCAAACCTGGTCTGGGTGGTAGCTGCCCTGATTTGGAAGGTGAGAGAGACACCAACCTGTAGTGTTTTCTCTTTCACTCTGAATGAACAGCCTCAGTGGTCACTACGCAAGGTTCAGCCACTCCAGGTCCTTGGGCAATGCTAACTGGGCCTAAATTGTAAGGCAGTAGGGGAGTGTTATAGTTCTCCTTGGAAAACTTGTCCTTGGAGCCTGTTCGGAGTCATGTCTCCACTGTTTCCTTGGCTAAACAGGTAAAGATTTTGAATGAAAGCAGAGAGATTCCTACGACAGAGAGCTGGGTGTCATGGGAAGCACAAAAGCAGGTAGAACTTACTAAACCGTGGGGGTGAGTGGCTGGGCACGGGACTGGGTGGTGAGAAGCTGTGCAGACACCTCTTCGGACTCAGGACTCGACAGCAGTGTGGAGGCACATGCAAGGACATAACCAGGAGCTTTGCAGCAGAAAACCTCTGTCCATTAAACCTGCTCCATCGTGAAGCCTGGCCACTGTTGGCAGAACTCTGTTCTCCCTGCCATGGAGAAGCGGTGGCTCCTGTGCCCACCCTCAGGAGCAGGCTGCTGCAGTGTCTTTGCCACGCAGTTCTCATGTCCCAGCAGACCTGCTTCCTGCCCCATCTCACCAGCCTGTACCGCTTTCCCAGAGGTGCTGCCTGGTTTCCTCACTCAGTCTGGGCAGTGAGCCGCTCGCAGCCTGAGGGTTGTGGTGCCCAGGCCAGGCAGGTGGGAAATCCTGCATGAAAGGGATGTGTGTGCCACCGTCCTGGGCTGAGGGGCTGTGGTGTGGGCTGGCAGAGAGGGGAGATGCATGTGGAGATGGACAGGTGGGAAGGATGTGTCTGTTTATTGTGAGCTAACCAGAAATATTTGAGTGTTGGCAGTGAAACAGCTCTTTATGATCCAGAGCATTTCCACCTCACAAGGGAAAGCTACTTTAGCTGTAAATGTTCGTGCTTACGTTCCATGTGAGTTGTGTGCCAGAACTAACAGGCCTGTGTTTTGCTCTTTGCCAGGTCCTGAGGGCCTGTTGTATAGGCATATCTGGAAACTGGCATTTTTTACACCAAACTTTGTCCATCCACAGCAAGAACTCTGTCTCTTGCTGCCTTGAGCTCTGAGGGCTGGTGGGCTTGGGTCCTCCCATGATGGGTGCTGCTGCCAGAGGGTTGCATCTTCATTTGCAACAGCATTGGCAAACTGCTGCATGGTGCCAAGTGTCATTCAAAACTACCCTGCCTTCATGCTCCTCGCAGCTGCCTGCAGCTCTGTGTATTGCCTGTGAGCACTGGTGGAGGGTTACCACACCAACGGCAGCACGTGGCTCCCCGGGAGGCTCCTGCTTGCCAGCAGCGGTGCTGAGCCCCTGGGCCCTGTCAGCAGCAGGCGGCTGTGGCAGCCTTGGTGGTTTTGGAGAGGCTCTTGGGAGAGAGCAACTGTGGACATCCTGGGGCTGAGCCTCTGCGGCTGAGCATCACTCCTGCAGGCACTTATTCCAGCCTGAAAAGCATGTCCTGCCACTACAGGGACAAAAAATGGAGTGCTAAACAACCTGGATTTCCCTGGTATCCCATGGTGTCTGGAATAAAGGCTGTAGAATTTTCTAGGAGAATGGTTTCTTCAAAAAAAACCTCAACAGGAAAAGTCTCTTTTATATAACTTGTCCTGGTGTTGTTTCTGCCACCTTGTCCTGAGCCGTGCGCTGGGCAGATGCAGGGAGCACATGCTGCTGTGACCGCAGCAGCGACCGCTGGACTGTCCCCTCCTGCTGCCCAGCTCTGGCCATGCCTCTTCCTGCCAGGTCCCGGGTGAAGTTGCCAGTGGATGAAGATGGCAGGTTGCAGATGGCTCGTCCCCTCCATTCAAGGTAACGGAGGCTCTGCCACAGCATGGAGAGTGGCATCTGTCCTGGCGTGCCCAGGACGTCCATCCCTGCCCAAGCTGTCGGAGGCTGTGCCAGAAGCCTCCCTGGCGCGAGGGGTGGCTGCTGGTAGCCTGGGGCTCTGGGCAGATGGGGGGGTATTTCTGTGGCCAGCATGGATCCCTGACCTCAGGTGTGTCTGTGGGATCCCCATGACCTCCCCAAGGAGAACTGGCCACCACCCTGTTCCAGGGAGGCTGGTGGGGGCTGGATTTGGTGTTTTGAGGGTGAGCTGCCTGTGCTGCTGAGGAGGCTCTTTGGGCTGTGGGTAAAGCAGGTGGCAGACATGGTGGTCTCAGTCATCCCTACTCCATTCCAGGCCCGCTGCTCTGCATCTTGGCTCTGCACCTCTGCATCCAGGACCCTCTTGCCACAGCAGGTGAGCTCTGCACTCCAAGGGAAACCCGGGGGTCCTGTGGGGGGAGCAGGGCAAAGGCAGTGTGGGGCAACAGGGACTTTGTCCCTGTCCTCTCTAGGCTGTATTCTGTGGGGTGGAGCTGCTCTGAGGAACATTTTCTCAGGGTTTTGGCCCAGAAAAGCCGGTTCTTCATATGCAGTGTGGCTGAAAGGGGGAGGGACCTTGCAAATGGGCCTTGTTTGTGACATTCTGTCACTGACTGCCATCCACATCCCAACCACAACATGACTGATGCTTCCTAAAGCTCACTTTGGACTGTGCCGTGGCTCAGGAAGGGATGCAGGGCTTGCTGAGTGCAAGGTTGGTGTATCCTTCACCAAGGGGTAACTTTGTGTCTTCCAGAGCACGACACGGCCGCCAACGCCTCG
>NW_009634761.1:0-3374 GCF_000690535.1 Cariama cristata | reverse complement strand
TCAAGCAGGACCTGCCTTTCATGAACCTGAAATTTTGTTAGTTTACCAGAGCCCTTCAGTACCTGATGATGCTTAACACCATTAGAGAGGTTGCCTGACATTTCTGGATTATCATCACGGAGTTTGTGGAGATTGCTGTCCTCTGAGCCTCTATGGTACATGCAGAGGTCACAGATGCTGTTGCTGGTATCACAGTGGGCTCTGGTTACCCTCTACAGCAGTCCCTGTGGATGTTAGAAGGATTTCCAGAGAACTGTCTGGGCTCTGAGGCACAGTCTACTAGGTATCAGGTGGCTATGCCTTTTAGCCCTTCTGGTGGTTGAAAGCAGTTTGTAAAGCTAGGTGTTATCTTTGGTCCTTGATCTTCTGATTGACCTGTAGTCTTTAGATCTGTAAAAAGATGTTACGCATGTAACACTGAGTATTAAATATCAAATGTGACCAATATACAAACTACATTTGCCAGGTATGCTACAATATACTGTAACTACTACAACTAATCCCTGTGGTCCCAGGGAACTGTTGTTACTGTGTAGCCCTGTGATACTGTAGCTCCAGTCCTAGCAGCAGGCCATAAGCTTTGTACTGAGTTTGCAAGGCCTCAGGGCCAAGATCTTCCAGGCCTGCTCTACCTA
This sequence comes from Cariama cristata, assembly GCF_000690535.1. Taxonomy (NCBI): domain Eukaryota; kingdom Metazoa; phylum Chordata; class Aves; order Cariamiformes; family Cariamidae; genus Cariama; species Cariama cristata. The sequence goes on along the minus strand of NW_009634761.1, from coordinate 2,739 downwards.
AAATTTTGTTGTTGGTCTGCCTGCAGCTTAATGTTATTTGGCTTGTCTCTGGCAACAGTTTTGCTAAGTGATCAGTTTTCTATGGCTAATTGTTTTATTTTTGTTGTCTTTTCATGGTACCCCCATGATTTTATGACTAATGGAATTATGTAGTGTATACAAATGCAGGCTTGGTATGATAGCAAAACATTTCTAGTTTTCTATATCAGCTCTGTTTCCCCTTTGGCCATAAACAACACTTTAAGTGTACCTGTCATTAAGCTTAGTCTAATCTGTATTATTCCTTCAGCAAACTGAGGATAAGTGCACATTTTTATACAGTTCCATTGAGGTCCTTGTTTGAAAACAGGGGACATGTGCAGCAAAACCAAACACTGCTATCCAAAGCTGCTGTTCTGTGCTCCAGAAGCCTCAGGAAGGGTGCAATTGTACTGTGCATAAGCTGCTTTTTGCACCCAATATGGAAGATGTTTCCATATTCCATTTCCATCTAGAAAATGGAATTAGTTTCAAAAACTCATGCATTATGGACACTCAGACTGGTCTCTAATGTCAGATTCAGCAATAAAGTGCAACTAAAAGTGCACCAATAACAGAGCAGGGCGTGTATTATGGTTGGGTTAGACATCAGCCATTAAGTCAGTAGGCCAACAGGAGGAACAAAGGTGGAAACATTAATTTCTCTACAGAAAATAATATATCATTTTCAACTACAACTAGTAGTTTTGCAGCTGTAAATTCAGTAGTACATTTGCAGATTATGTGCATAAATGTTGTTCAGAGCATATGGCAGAATACGGCAAAGCATTCCAACTACTGCATTCCAAATGTAGCTCTGTGTCTTTTGTTTACAAAGGTGCTGGATATCACACAGAGAATGGGAATAACAGTTGTTGATGCTGTGATTCTGACTGAAGGGAACAGTTCTGCGTGTCAGGGGAATCAGGGAGATCTGACAGCCCAAGACAGGTGAGGCTGCTGCAGTCTCGTGCCCACAGGTCCAACCAGTTGTTGCAAATGAGTGGTTTAGGGTCGCTCAAAGAATCACTGTCAAAGGTATTAGCAGAATGGATCTCAGCAAGGATTCCTGAGATCATAGTAAGGCCCAAGGGCAGAGCGGGGGGGGAATGCACCACCACACCAGTATGAGCTGAGTGTGTATTCCCAGTAGGCGCATGCACACAGAATTCATGTATACACCACATTATATACATACATACACACATGGCCAGCCACGCAGATGACACAGAGAAACACGTGGAGCACTTGCACAAACAGCATCAACAGCTTCATCCTGTTCCTCTCTCTGGCTAAGCAGGACAGAGGTCCACTGGTGGGAATACATATATACATGTGTACAAGGTAGATTCCTCCTGCAGTCGTGCTCAGACATTCAGTCAGCAGCACCTCCCTCAGTCTGAAAGGTGCTGTGGTGTTGGCTCATCCTGGTGGTCTTCAGACCGGCGGCTGAGGCTTTCCTGGGAGAGTCCTGGGAGGGGACCAGGCAGGGCATCCTTTCCTCTGAGTCTTTTATTTGAGTTCCCACCTGCCTTGGGGCCTCTGTGCTCCTCTGTGCTTGTGGAGATGGGTCTCTCATGGGCTGGTATCTCCTGTGACAGGCCTGGGAGCTGCAGGGACAGGGTGTTACTGAGGGTCCCCCACCTGCCATTGCCTCTCTATGGGGGTGCAGAGCAGCTTTTATCATACAGCCTAACATTCCATATCCTCCTTTCTGAGGGGCTCATGTTATATGTTTTCGGAAGACTTGGACCTGAATCAGTGAATGAAACCGATCTTTATCAAGCACCTCCACAGCAATGTGCTGCTTCAACAGAAAACCTGACAGCTTTCAGATATGGATACCAGTGGCTTCTCAACCACCTGCTGCCTTACGGCCCATAAAAACATTAACTACATATTGCAGATGGCAGTACCTGATGATTACAGCATAGAGAGCATGGGGGTTTGGGTGTCCTTCCCCTCCTTCAGTACACATCTCTGCCATGTGTGTGCTGCCATGGGTTACAATTTTCAGTTTGCTTTATATTCCTTCCTGTAAATGTACTCACTAGTAAACTGTTCTAACAATGGCTGCTTGGTTCTTTGATAGATCAATGTCCTGAGTAATATTCTAATTTTGAGGTTGCTTTCTTTGAGGGAAGTTAGGCAGAGATCTTGTTAAGGTTATGTTTCATAACCTAAGAAACATTATCACAGCAAAGAAACTGTATGCCACACTATAGTATCAGATTATATTATCAGGTTATTGAATTGGAGTTTTATCCCTCAGCAGGATCTTTAAGTGACAGGGAACAGAGCTATTTAAGTAAAGTTGGATTGTTTCTTTGTCTCTGGACAACCAGCACGTAGGTCTTGGATTTTATGGCCATCCTGGATGCTGTGTCATCAGCCAGATTTCCAGTCCTTTGACACCAGTCTTCCTGCACCTAATTAGATTTCATCAAGCAAGCCACCCATTTCGTGAGTGAAGGATATGGTTTCACGATAAAACAGCGTTATTAAAAAAAAAAAAAAAGAAAGAAAGAAAGAAAGAAAGAAAAGCAAGCTGCCACACTGCCTGAGCAATGTGCTGTGCTGCTCCCGGCGGGTACTTCTTTTCCCGAGAAGGAAAGCAACGGAGAGCGACGCTTTCGGTTTTGCTTCCTGAGAGCCGGTGGCTTTCAGGGATGGAAAAGCCGCCCGGGAGGGCGCTCCGGCTTGAAGCGTCGGGAAACGCGG
>NW_009634760.1:0-206 GCF_000690535.1 Cariama cristata | reverse complement strand
TACAATACTTACATGCAGAGCACCGAGACAATTGCCATATGTGAAGTACACATTTCTTTCAGAAGTCATTAGCTAAAAAGAAGTGTTTTTAAACAAAATGATATATTTATACACCAACTTTGAATCTCATTTGAAAACAGAGAAAAAAAAAATCAGTACTCTGGTAGACTTTAAATCAACAGCTTTGCATTACTACACAGCCAGTC
>NW_009634759.1:240-1600 GCF_000690535.1 Cariama cristata | reverse complement strand
TTTCCAACCTAAACAATCCTATGATTCTATGGTTCTATGCTCTGTATCCATCCTCTACAGGACCTGCGACTGTGTAGTGCTCTAAGGGTTTGGTCCTCCAGTTAAGGTCAGGATTCATCCCTGTATACAGGCATCCTTGGTGTATAGCTGTGGCTATGGCTCTCAAGCACTGCTGCTATTGTGGAAATGAATGGAATTAGTCTCTAGTGAGTGACACAGCTCTTTTAATGGAGATTCCTGTTGTATCATATGTGCAACAGCCTGCAGGGAGCTGCTGAGTCATGCACCACATCTGCCTGTGACAATGCAGAATGCTGCAGGGAGCACATTAACGAAACACCATTTAGGGTGAAAAGACTTGTCTTTGTTATCTTCCAGTGGCAGACTACTGCGAGAATGTTAAAATACTGTATTAAGTTAGTTGTTATTGGGAAGGGAGAGGAATGATGCCTCAGAGTTATATGTCCACTAAAATTGAAGTTTGGATAGTATGCATTCAGAAATAATTTTATTTTCCGGTAATGACAATATGCAATATCACGTAAGAAATGAAATTGAAGAATTGATCTTATTCTTCAAATACAGGATAGCTTCAATATTAAAATTAACATATAAATTTAGCATCAATCTTATTTTCCCACTCACGTCCGCTGAGTAAACGCACATAAAGAATGAATCACTGAAACTGTATACTGAGAGAATCAAAGTCATTTTTCAAAGATGTCAGCACAAATGTGAGGTGAGCCTGTTCACCAAGCATCCAACAAATGTTGCAGAGGTGGCCCATCAGGCCCATAAGGAGAGCAAGTCGGGGACCCCCCGGGGGAGCAGCACAACCACCAGCAAAGGCAAGGCAAGGGGGAGTTTGGGGCAGGACATCCCCATTGCACTGTGTTTACCCGTCACCCTGATTCTTCCCTTACCTACAAGCATGTCAGCTGCTGGAGAATGTAAGCATGGCATTAGGACTCTCCACAGCATTCCTCTGAGGGAGAAATTATTGTTGTTATTGTTTACATCATTGTTGGCCTTATCCATGTTGTCACAGCTAGAGGTTAACGAGCAGGGACCAAGCAGCGCGCCGCCAGGGCAGAAGGCAGCCTGTGCAAGGTGCGCTGCCCTGGTCTCTGGTGGGCCTGCACCACTGCTGGTGACAAGCAGAGCCACGGACAGACAGAGCTCCCCGTGGCATTGCCCATTGGTTTTGTGTGCACCCACGAAGAGCTGACAGTGTAATCACCTGCCTGACAGGAGAAAAAGCAGCCCCGAGGCACCCGGGCAGCTGCTCAACCAGGAGCAGGAACTGTGCAGAGGGCGAGGGGTGAAGCTCTCTTGCTCCAAGAAAGCCACAGCTGGTCTA
>NW_009634758.1:0-3812 GCF_000690535.1 Cariama cristata | reverse complement strand
AAAAAAAAAAAAAATAAAAAAAATCTGTCCTTAGAGTATACTTCTGATTTCTAAATAGTAATATTAATAATATTAACAATAATAACAACAACAATAATAAAAAATAATCAATGCAATCCCCTTATATTTACAGCAGCAGATAATCTGGTCCCTGTGTGTAAATCAATTTCAAAAGTGCTCTAGGATTTTTTTTTCATAAAAGAATGTAAGAGCTTAAAGGATTACAATTATTCAGAGCTGAAGTTTTAAAAACTTCTCAAACTTTGAGTTTTAAATGAGCATGAGGACCGCCACTGTTTACAAGAGATTTTTATTATGATTAAAAAGTTAGGGCAAATTTAGAGGAAGAATTCGGATATCCTTCTGCTAGTCTGCAGGCTTAAAGCTCTTTACAATAAGTATATCAATATGAAAAATGGATTAACTTTTCAATTGTGGCCTGCCCTTGAAATTTTATTTTGCTTTCTATTTAATGTGATTACTTCAGCATGAGTACAATAAAGTCAAAGTGCCTCTAATTCTAAACTACATAGCTGTAAAGTTACCAAGAGGTTTTTAAATGCATTTTTAAAGTGTTACTTCTAAGGGTCAGTTCTATTCCTCCTGAACTAAATGAAGAATTTGCATTTATTTTGAGGGCTTCAGAACAGAACCCAGTACCTTCTTGCTGATATCTCATATAGCACTTTTCACATTCAATATTTCAATCTACTTTACTAATCACTAAAAGCAGAGTTAGAAAGCCAGTAATGCAATAGCCAAACAAACAGTAACAATATAGCAGTCAATAACTGGGCAAAACGTTTCTTTTCCTTTGCAGATGTCTTCTGTATTTCACAACTGTGCACTCCATGTGTGTTTTTCAGAAGCCTCCCACATTATCAGGCACACCACAGTTACCAGGATAGATCAGGATTAATTTCTGGCTGACCCACAGAATTCCTGTGTGAACTTGACCAAGTCTTGCAGGACCCAGTTATTTTCTTCCAGTAAGATACAGCACTGATGTAAATGAACAAAAAAGCAGGTCAGATTTTAAGTCTTTGCTTTCACTCAGTATTCCAGTCTCTTGGATATTGCATGTCCACTGATAGCATTAGTTCTTTGGGGACGGGAACATCTTTACAGTACATCTGTGCAGTGCAGCCAGCGCAGTGGGTCCCTCAGCTTCTAGACATTAGTGGGTATCAAACCACACGGTCTCAAAAGGATGCTCTAAGGTTCATGAAGTGACAGTTAATCTCCAGCTGAAGGGAACAGCAGGTTATAGAGTCATGTTTGAGAAGAAGCTAATCTTTTTACTTTGCGCAGACAAGAAGATGATCACCTAACTTTACTTTTAAATGAAGCCCAATTTATGTAAATTAAAAAAAGCTCAAACACTTTTATTAATGAAAAATACTGAGAAACAACTTGCTAGCTAAGTTATAAATTTCACAGAATCACACAGAATCACCGAATGGTCAGGGTTGGAAGGGACCTCTGGAGATCATCTAGTCCAACCCCCCTGCCAAAGCAGGTTCACCTACAGCAGGTTGCATAGGATCACGTCCAGGTGGATTTTGAATATCTCCAGAGAAGGAGACTCCACAACCTCTCTGGGCAGCCTATGCCAGTGCTCTGCCACCCTCAAAGTAGAGAAATTCTTCCTCATGTTCAGATGGAACTTCCTGAGTTTCAGTTTGTGCCCATTGCCCCTTAACCTGTCACTGGGCACCACTAGAAAGGGTCTGGGCCCATCCTCTTGACATCCACCCTGATCTCCTCTCAGTCTTCTCTTCTCCAGGCTGAACAGACCCAGTTCCCTCAGCCTTTCCTCATAAGGGAGATGCTCCAGTCCCCTGTCATTTTCATTGCCCTCCGCTGGACTCTCTCCAGTAGTTCCTTGTATTTCTTGAACTGAGGAGCCCAGAACTGGACACAGTACTCCAGATGTGGCCTCACCAGCAGAGAGTAGAGGGGGAGGACAACCTCCCTCAACCTGCTGGCCACACTCTTCCTAATGCACTCCAAGATACCATTGGCCTTCTTGGCCACAGAGGCACGTTGCTGGCTCATGGTCAACTTCTTGCCCATCAGCACTCCCAGGTCCTTCTCCGCTGGGCTGCTCTCCATCAGGTCAACTCCCAGCCTGTACTGGTGCATGGGGTTATTCCTCCCGAGGTGCAGGGCCCTACACTTGCATTTGTTGAACTTCAACAGGTTAATTCATTCACCCTCTTATTTATTTTTAAGTACTTTCAAGTAAAAATTATTTAATAAGTTAAGAAAATAATTCACATGTCACAATCCTATGCACCAGCCCATTACAAGCAAATCCTATACAGAACATCCTGCCTTTCTTCAGAACACAACACTGCATCATTGTGCAAGACACAACACTAATGTAAGGCCATGCATATATTATTTAAGGGCTCAAATTTCCACTCTCCCAGAATAGGGCCAGAACTAAGGCCCAAAATTCCTATTCCTGTAAAGAACACTTAGATAGCAGCTAAAGCATAGCAAGCTGCTTATTATGGTTTCATTAATGCAGACTTGGAACATAGCCACTAATAAATGTGTTGACATTTTTTAAGAGCATATATATCAAACATTTATACCTGAAATTGTCTTGGAAAATGGAACAAATTAACTATATGAAGTAATTAACACCAGCTCAGGCATTCAATTCTTATTGATTTTAAAATCAATAGCAGCATTTTCTCTATAGAAGAGAAACTTTCAGGGTTATTCTGGCTACAAGAATTTCTTTGGCTCCTGTTTGAAATGCCTCCCTGTGGAAAGAGATTCGTTTAAATGTTGCTTCATGCTGCCCGGTGATGCATGTTCCCTTTTGGTCTCAAAAGGAGGTTCTGACTGTTTAATTGCCTTTACTATTACACTGTGCATTCCCCTTCAAATCTGGATTTGAAGCATTCAGTTTGGTCATCAGTAGTGCTATGGTTCTATCTGCTAGACTGAAGTGTCCCCTTCTCAAATTTCTGTGTTGCAGCCCAGAGCTGTCTTTCTGATGAACCCCATCAACCTACTTCTCTGAGCATGTTTCGAAACTGATGCATGTTTCTTGTATTTGCAGTTCTTCTTTCAAATCTATCCAGCTATCTTCCCATATCCATCTTGTTTTATTAAACTGAGTATAGACCTTGCACCGCAGCAGCAACACCACCAAAACCCAAACAGAATGGTAAAACTGCTTATTTTCTCCTTGGTACTGGGCCTAGTCACACAAATACTGCATTAGCCATCAACATAACATTGAGCTAGTTATCACGACCGTTCCCATTCCCTGAGGTCTTAATATTTAGCTGACAGAAATACATTTCTGCCACATTCACTGGGTCAATCACTGAATCTGTATCAACAGAAATATACTCGCAAACAACGTTTTAGTAAAGGTGCGTTCAAGGCCAGCATAAGGCAGTGCAGAAGAGGCAGCCTGGTTTGAAACCCGCAAGCAAAGCCTGGGCCTGGGAGCCTCAAGCAGCTATTCTGTTCCACTCTAACAAAATAATGAGGTTTTAAATGGTATTAGGGTTTACAGCCGTCTGGCATGGATAGTGGGTGCTAGCAGTTGAGTTAATCTGACAACTCCGTGTCTAATTCGTGTGCGCTATAGTAGGGCGTAACATAAAAAATTAAATCGGTAAATCCTCCTCAGCACTCTATTCTTGATGTTTACGGGTCCACATCTATTGAGGCGGTAAGCCGAGTAAGGGGGATATTACATACACCCCACTCGAGCTGGAGCGACTTCTGCGCACACCGCGGGACTCGGTGTGGGGGGAAGTTTCCCGGAGCAGGAGCGGGGA
>NW_009634757.1:6753-7009 GCF_000690535.1 Cariama cristata | reverse complement strand
CTTGCTGCACCTCGCGGCACTTAATGGTCTCTCTCCATCAGATAAGTGCTCTGCAGCCTCTCAAAAGTGAATCCCCGGGCTCCCCCCGTTAATGGGCTTTCATTTTTCCCTTGGCGATTCGGCATTGTTTACTGAGCATTTGCAGCTGGCAGACAGGGCAGCAAGTTGCACTGCCCAGCCAAACCCTCCAACTCTCTCTTGCTTTTCATCCCACGGCGGGGAACAGGAACAAGCATGGAGGATGTGAAGCCTGGAC
>NW_009634757.1:0-6741 GCF_000690535.1 Cariama cristata | reverse complement strand
AAATGGCTCCAAGTGAAGCTTGACCCATCCAGTCTGAGCTACACATGTGCTTGATTTGGATAACGATGGGTTTCATCCAACGTGTCAACTGATAGCCATGTGTCAATGCAGTTCAGAATAGCAAAAGGGTGTGCTGGGCAGAGCATGCTTGGACTTTGGTGACTTGAGACTGGACAGACAAGGAACACAAAAAACGGCTGCATCATGCCATTTCAAATTAGACATTTAACTTTCTAAGTCTTAGGAGGTAGATGTGGACTCAGCTGGGAAATGCAAGGGTGATACCTTCTCAAAAAAATATTTTATTTCTAAATAAAAGCATGAAATTGAAATGCCTTCATCCACCATCCAGTGCCTTCCACTCAACTGCCCAACGAGCTCTACAAGCTCTACAAGCACAACTGCTGCTCCCTGTGATCAGGAAGAGGCCACAAATCTTGTGAGGACCAGACATGGTGCCCACCACCCAAGGGCAACCAGGCTCCCCAGAGGAGGAAAAATTCCACTGGGGCTTTTGTGGATTTCAGAGGGTTGGGCTAGTGTTAGGGAAGAGACACATGTGTCATGGCAAGACACAGTCAGACCGTTTCATTGACTCAGCCTCAACTCCTTCCTATAGACTCTTATGCTCTGCAGCTCAGCCCCAGCTGTCCCACCATTACACCCAGCTGATGGTTCAGAGCAGGCCCGGTTTTCTTTCCCACAGAGGCCTTGAGAGGACACGTCCCTGGGACAGGCAGACACAGGCCCGCAAGGATGCGGCAGTGCTTCCCTGCATATGGGTTCTGACTAGCGACATGGCCTTCTATCAGCCCCATTTTCTTCCCAGCTCATCCAGCCCATCTGCTATAAAACTATTACAGAGCAAAGGCTGGCTACGCAGATTACTGCTTTAACGTGCTTGGGACTCAGCGTTCAGAGACAGAGCAATAGCTGTAAACCAAGAGACCTGAAGTTTGGTGTTTTCCAGACATGGACTTGTTTGCTGTTCCGGGCTGTGCTACCCTGCTGCACTAATAACGGTGCACACATTTCCATTTGTAGAGGATGCAGGTATAAATTAGAAGAACAGTATAAACCAAATACAACTTGTCAGGAAACCTGCATTTTGAGGGAGGGGTTGCATTCTGGATGATACAAACTTGCTCAGCACACGCACGGCAATGAAAGCAGTTTGGAAAATGTCATCTCCTGACAAACAGAAGCCTGGGAACACCAGGCTTTCTCTTTAGCAGAGAAAGGCTGTCCACGCAGGAGAGCATCTGTGCTCTTCAGTCTCCCCTGGTGTAAAAACCCCTGCCCGCAGTGAAACAAAGTGCACTGGCTCTGGAGGAGGGCTGCTGTTCTACTTGAGTCTTCTGCTTGCAGAATGCAACTGGTTTAATTACACCTAAAACTGTGTTTTAAGCACTCGCAGAGCTGTCCATGCTCGCACCAACATACGATCTTTCCATTCACCCAGCTAGATTCTGTTACTGAGTTTCTCGTTTGTTACTCACTTGTTTTTGCAGGACCGTTCAAGGATGAGGAAAGCAGAAATCAGTGACCAAACACAGGCAAAGCATCTCTTGTTGCAGCTCTGGCATTTGAGGGGGATGCAATTTTATACACTCCTGAATTTCACAGAGTTCAGACTTAAATAGCTACATCCCAGTGATATGAAGTTGAGCAACTGCAGCTGTTTTTTTGCAAGAGGTCTAATAGGAAAGAGGTAGGAAAGAGTCCCTAGAAGCAAAGGAAGAAGAAAAGTGGGTTAAAAAGAAGGGTGGGTGGAGCATGGTGCTGTCAAAGGCAATTTGAGAATGGCTGGGAGGTTTAGGGGCGTCTGTGCGAGCAGTACAGGGATGGCACGAGCCAGGGGACCTGCTGAGGTAGAAACCTCTGTGAGAACAACGGACTAAATCAACTCCTGTGCCACCACGCTTCTGGAAAGGTGGCCCACTGCAAAGCCTGAGACAGCCACTGTGAAATTAAGACATGATGTAGGAACAAGCCCAGCCAAAAAGCCCGAAGCCCTGCTGGGTGCAGACACTTAACCAGCAGTGCCCTGGGGAGGCTGCTTGAGCAGCACGTGGGTTGCAGGCAATGGCAGCCCTGAGCCACATGGATGACTTTGAGGTTGGGGCGTGTTGCCTTTCCTCTCTGGATCAAGCCTCCACCCTCTGTGCTTATCACAATAACTAACACACAGGAGAGTCAACAGATCCCTCTCCAGCCCTCAGGAAAAACGATGTGGAAGGTCTGCTTCAAGCATGACCTTGTCTTTGCCCCTCTGCTGCCTTGACACTGCCAGGCAGGGAGAGGTGGTTCTCAGTGGTATGTGGGAGCGTACATCCATGGCATGGAGACAGCCAGGGCGTGGGTGGGTATCCCAGAGAGAGGTAAGCAAACACACTGGGGATTTCAGCAGTGGCCCTGTTAACACAGGCAAACCACCAAAGGCCCCTGGGAGGAAGGCTGTCAGAGAAGAAGGAGGAGGGGCTCTGAGGAGTTTCTTTTGTAAAGTGTGAATAAAACCAGGGATGTACAGAGACCCCAGGGCAAAGAAGGGGAATCGTCCTGTGGCTCCAGGGGAGCCAGGCTCAGTTGCAGCACAAACACAGTCCTCCCAGGTACGCAGGGCAGTTCATGCTCTGCCTGAGGTAGGTGTGTTTCCCTCTACCAGCAATATTTCCCTGCCACAAGCTCCCCTTTCCTGGCTGACCACTGGGCCTGGGACAGGGACATCTGATCTCCCAGTACGTGGGATTAACTACAAAGATCCTCTGCATGAACACAGAGAAGAGGAAAGTCTCTCCCTCCTTCTGTAACAATTTCTGCAAAAGAGTGATTCCACATGGGCCCCTGTGCCATGTAATGCCCTGTTTCCTGTCCCATGGCTATGAATTTAGTAGGAAGGAAAAATTACCCATATTGATAACCCAGAGGTATTAAGGTGAGCCATACTGCTGTGTGCAAAACAGAGATGTCAAAGGGTTTGCAGCCAAGATTTCTTCCTTGCCTAGCTCTTCTTGCTCCCAAAGATCCTAAAAGGTGGACTAGGTTCTTTGGAGGAAACATTGAGGCTATGCACCTCACTTAGCATGGGGTTGTCTACCCTGTCCAAAAACTTCTGCTGTTACAAGAAAAACTTCACATCAGCAAATAAAGAAAAAATTAACCCAAGTGTTCAAATTGTACATTCAGGACTATTTTCACCCAGAAGACCTCCGTCCTGCCTAGTGCAGATCCCCTGCCAATTTCGTTCACCTTTGTGCTTATGGTCATTGCAGCTGAGCCTTTCTGGGGTTCATCCCAGAACAGTTCAGGGAGCTCCGGGACCCTGAGCTCTGAAGGTGGAGACAAAGGCCCACCTCTGCTTCCGAGCAGCATCTGCAGAAGCCTGGGGATGTGCAGGCACAGACACCTCGCTATGTCTCCTTTTGCATCTCAGCCTTTGTGACCGAAGGGGCTCAGTTCCATCCTGCCACATCACTCCATGGCTCTCGGGCTCCAGGACTCGTCTTTGCCTCTGCTGGATGGGGTTTCTGGTCAAGTCCCAGCTGGCTCAGGCCCAAGCAGAAGTAGGAAGAACCGCTGTCTAGAGGAAAGTGCTCATCATGTGATTGATGACCCTTAACAGGGCCAGCCCCCTCCCTCCCCCGCCAGCCCCACTGCCAGCAAGGACCACAGCGTACCCGCTGCTGCTGCTCACATGGGAGTGGAGAGCTGTGGAGAGCCGTTGCCTGTTCAGGGATTATCCTGCTGCTGAGTCCTTGGAAAGTGGCTGCAGCCAACAGAGCTCTGGTCCAGCCCATCTTGCGCCTTTTAAAAGCAGAGGTAGCCCGTTGATCAATATATAACATCACGTGGTATCCAGCCAACCACTGCGGCCCTAACTGCCCCGGCAGCACCAGCCCCTTTGTGCTGCCCGTCTGGCCCCAGCTTTTGTTCCCAGGCAGGTCTGCGGCTGTGGTGCTGTACGCCTGGGCCTCTCCGCCGTGCGACATGCTGCGCCTTTGCCGGGCTGCCATTGACATGCTGCGCCTTGGCCGGGCTGCCATTGTGTGCGGCCGCTGGGCACACATGGCAGGCTGGCACGTAGAAGGATGGCGTCGTGACCTACAGCTCCTTCCCTCCCTCCCCAGCCAACAGCTGTCAGCAAGGCACCCTCCCAGGAGTACCCTGGCAGCCCCATCCCCCTTACCCTCTTTTTTCCCTAGCTGAGTAATCCCTTCTGTGCCTCAACCTCTCTGCAGGTTTTTGCACAGGGCTTCCCATGAGGCTGGAGGGGTGCAGAGACCCCAGTGATGGATCCTGCCTTCAGACTTCTTGCCACAGAGCTCCAATGACCCAGATGCTCCCCAAGAAAGTCAGGGGGCTTCTAGTTGGTGCTGCTGGGCTCCCTCTTTCTTAGCCAGTCTCCCCCCTGCCTGTCCTTGCCTTTTGGGTGTGCAGCCAGCTGCCTCCTCCTCACCCATGGACAAGGTTGCCTGCAGCCCTAGGTGACCCAGGCATGGTCCCATGGTGGCAGCCATGTGGGGTGCCCTGGAGTCCCTTTCTGGCTTGCCCAGCGACCAGGGCTGGGAGCCTGTAGTGCTCTGCACAAGGAGCACTTGCTAATGGAGCAGGAGGCATTTGGCTTTGTTTTCCCAGCCCCACACAAGTGGCACCTGCGAGACAGTGGCATCCCTGGGAGTCCCTGGCTGTGCCTGCCTAGGTCCCCCTGCCCCAGTGCTGATCACCAGGCCCTAGACAGATGGACATGATTGGGACCCTCCTCAAAAGAAACCAGGTGCAAAGGGGCAGCTCAGCCCTGGACTGACTGCGTGGAGGTAACACAAAGCCTCATCTCCCTTTTGCAGTGGGAAAACTGCTGCAGCCTCATTAAATGATGGGTTACTGTAAGGGCCAAACCAACAAGTGGAGGCCCGAAAGCCGTTGATGTAAGCAGGAGAACCTGCATGGCCTCGCTGAAGCTTGATGCACCCCTGATGCCTCTCATCCGGTGCTGTCAGCAGCTCCCTATCCCAAACACTGCTGCAGCTCTGCCGGCATTTAGAGGCCCTGGCTCAGTGACCCTGTTACAGGTCTGGAGCAGATGGAGGGAGCAGGGAAGGAGGGGAAGGGGTGCTATGGCTCCTATTTGCAAAGAAAGGCAAGGCTGAGATCAGCCCCAGGCCTGGCCTTGGCTGATGAGTTGCGTTTTAAATAGCTGACTGGAGTTCAGCACATCAGATGCTGCTGCAAAGGAGCTGAGTTCCTATTGAGTGTGAAAGGGAGTTGTTTATAATTTATGGGTTTTAAATGATGGGCCAAGAAAAAGTCTAGCTTGTGCCAAAGTGTCTCTCTCCTCTAGATTGCTGATGCTTGTACAAACATTGTAAAAATGCCAGCAATCTCACTAAAGTAACATTACTTCTAATAATTAGGTTATCATCACAGACTTCTATCGCGTTACAAACGAGACGCCTCTGCCAGAGTCACGGGGAAGAAAGTGAATTTATTTACAAGAAGATTGCCCCTTGCACGTGCTCCTCCTCCTCCCCCACTGGAAACCAAGTCTGCAAACCCCATCTTTCTGCAATATGAAAACAATTCAGGACAATGTGCCTCAGCAGCACTGTGTTTGTGGTCAGGGTTCCTCTGAAACCCCCTTCTTCCTCAGATCTGGGGAAGGGCTATCTATAAATGGCTTTTTCTTTCTTAACAGATTTAATGAAACACTAATAGCGTAAGTCAGAGCAGACACTGTTTGAAGAACAGCCTACAGAGCACAAAGGTAGGAAACATCTGGGAAAAGCCCGTTGGGTTACACCAGGGACGGCCCTGCAGAAACAGTGGTGCTTTGCCATTTTGCAGACGGAAGCAGGTGATGCAAAGTATGTGGGTTGTCAGGAACACACAAAAAAACCCTACATGGACAATTTCAGTCCTGAGTACATTAATTACAGAAAGTTTTGGAGATACAAACATATATATTTTTTTACGGAATACTATAGAAGTCTCATTCACAAGTGGTGTTTAGCCTTACTTTTTGAGTTGTTTGTATGCTTTGTTTACTCCTGGATGGAGCTTCTAAGAAACAATTTGTGTGAAAACTTCCATAGAAAACAATTTTAGGGCTCAAAATGGTTAAAATATGTCTCTGAACAAAGTAGTTTATTCTGTTCTGTTTTGTTTACAGATCTACAACACATATATCCAAATTTGCTTGGGTAAAAGTGAAGTTTAACAAAAGATACAATTCTCAACGTAGCATGACATTGTTAAAATCGCACAGAGGGGAAAACAAAACCCTAAGTAATATTTTGAATCGCTTCTGTCTAGGCAAACATAAGTACCAGAAGGCGAGGAAGAAAGCAGGGAGGAGAAAGAAAATAAGAAAAAAGAAAGGAAATTTGTCTGTGTTGACCAGAATTGGAGGAGTTAAAATATTCCTCATAATAGGAATGCCAGGTCCTGTCATTAGAGGATGGAGTAGGAGTTGCAGTGTTTGTCAAACTGGGAAGTGGCGCGTCAGACGGTTTGGTGGGGAATACAGAAATTCGGATTAATCTTTAACTCGACACTTTTAGCAAGGGATAAGAATAGTCTTCTCGGAGCGACATGTATGGTCAGGAAGAGACTTTAATGACAACGTTTACAAAAGAAGTATCTCTGTAAACCCAGCGAGGGATTCAACACAGCCGTGTAACTAGAGAGGAGGAAACACGAGGGTTTAGAGCATCATTCCTTTTTAAAAAATTTTTTTCTCTTTTT
>NW_009634756.1:302-1204 GCF_000690535.1 Cariama cristata | reverse complement strand
ACGTACAGCCACTGGATGTTGTTCTTGGATTTCTTGGTGATGAGCTGGATGCCTTCCAGGACGTTGGTGATGTCGTAGATGCGCCTCTTCTGCACCTTCAGGACCTCTGCCGCCCAGTTGAGGTCCACCACGCCGTCGGGAGACTGGCTCAGCAGCTCCAGGAAGCGCTTGGTGGTGAGGTTCAGCGAGGTTTCGTAGCGGGACTTCTCCCCAGGAGACTTTGCCCCTGCCAGCCGCCAAGGACAAGCATGATTTAGCCGAAGGGAAATGCAGTGCTGGAGCTGAGAGGTCCCAAAACACCCCCCGCCCCATGCTTGCAGGTGGCTCATGGACCCAGGTACCAGGCCCAGCACCCCAAAATCCATCAGCTTTCTTAGGGCAACGAGGTAAGGTCCCCACATCCTCCACGGGAAGCATGCTGCAGAACCTGGGGTGGGCTGACACCCGTGCTCAGTCGCAACTGCAAGCTTGGTTGTGACACCAAGGTACCAGGGAGGGCTCGGGGGGAGACGATGGAGGATCCACCTGGGATGCTGCACTGACACCGTGCCGGTAGCTACAGCTCCATCCCACAGGGAGGGACGGAGCTGGTGTGGTGCCCAGTGGACAGGCGTGACAACCACGGCACCAGCCCAGGGGACAGCAGCACAGGCTGAAGAGAGCGGCCAGAAACAGCCCGGCCCCAGGAACAGCCTCTCCAAATGGACACAAAGGGACAGGGAGAAGCTGCCAGGGACGAGCCTGGAGGCGCAGCCCAGCCCGTGGGCAGCAGCGCAGGGCTGCCGGACCCCCTGCTCCAGGCTGGGCTGGCTTGGGGAGGGGGGGAGGTCAGGGGGAGCAGAGCCGGTACCTTTAGCGGGGTTCCTGGCCTTGCCCCGGCCTACCGGCAGGCTCTCTGCTAT
>NW_009634756.1:0-214 GCF_000690535.1 Cariama cristata | reverse complement strand
CCAAGTTCAGCTTCCTCTTCACCTGCAAGGGATGGGGCTCATCAGAGGGACGGCCACCGCCATGGCCCCACTGCCCCCCACAGCGCTGGCGATGGGTGGTGACCACGAAGGACCCCCTGAGGGATCCCCCCAAGGGACACAGCACCACAGCGTATGGAAGCTCCCGCTCCCAGCAGGAACAGGTTGACGGGAGCGGCTCCCCGGCTGCCACACA
>NW_009634755.1:79445-80002 GCF_000690535.1 Cariama cristata | reverse complement strand
CTTCCAACCATAATGATTCTATGGTTCTTCCAGAACACAGATTTGCTGTGTTTACATGTACAACCTCAGGGGCTGGGAATGTAACAGTGCTGAGGGTCCCAGCTTGCGCGGCATCTCAGGACAAAAATGCACAGACAACAACTCCAGATGAAACACCAGCAGCCATCCTGTAGTTAACAGCACATGCCTTCTGCATGGCTTCACACAAGACCCTCAGCCACATGGTGCCTCGGTCTCCCCAGAGAAAAATTGAGAGTAACACTGCGTTACTGAACCTAGGTCTAACGTACACCTGCTTACTAGAGAGAAACCTAAACAAAACAATATTATTTTGTTAGATGCATATTCCAGTAGACTTCACTTTAAAGGAGGAGAAGGCACTGCATCTTTTCTGTAAGAGGTGAGCCCTGAAAGCTCAGCTTGGAGCCAGCTTTCTTCTCCTGCCAGACTCCAGCTGTGTCAGAAAGAGCTCATGGCTAGACACGAAGCAGGCTGCACACTGATATGAGAGAGGGCAGCTTCCCAAAATCACTGGTACTCGGTATTCTTTTTACTCT
>NW_009634755.1:77965-79414 GCF_000690535.1 Cariama cristata | reverse complement strand
AACCGCTCTGGGTCAGGAACGATGCTTCAGAGTTAAGGAGGAAAAAAAAAAAAAGAAAGGGCATAGCAAGCAAACAGACTTCATGCTGGAAACCAGCACTTATTCATGCAAGTACCTGCTCACCTGCTTCTGTGGCTTGAGCTGGTTTTTGCCTCTCCTGTTTGGGGCCATCTGAACAAAGGTAAACCCCAGGCAGTGAATCACGCTGTGCTCAGAGGACCGGAGGTGCCCCGGTCACCACGGTATCTGAAGAAGTACCATCTAGCTCCTTGGTGAATTTGCCTCATGTTAGCCACTTCAGGATCAGCAAATTACTTTTCAGGATCCCACATCTGGGAGATTTTTCTTCCCTGACATTTGTTCTGCTGCTTCCTCCCTTTTTCCATCTGTAGGAACATCTGCAACAATATAGAAAAAACAATTTCAATATTAAAGTTGTTTCCCTGAGCCATAAGGTGATCCTATCAGCCTGCCTGATGCAGAAGTCTTGAGTGAACATCGCAAATAAGGCAACGTGACAGAGGCAATGGCCCAGCGGAGCTGAGGACCTCTGAAAGCCTGCAGGGAGCAGGGCAACAGGATCCTGTTTTGTCCAGCACCCATCCTTCTGAGAAAAGTTTTAAATTAAAGTATTGGCTCCCTATTCAAGTGCTGGTCTGGCCATTACCACTGTCACGAATATTGAGCACCAGAGCCACTAACATCCAGCATTAGCACTGGGTAGGAGTTATTTTGGCTCTGTAACAAGTGTTTTTTGCCACCTCGTGTACCCAGTTTTCTCTGTTGCCTTAGCAAATAGTAGACCAATCCTGGTAGAGCTGAGCACCATCATCTCCCACACCAATGGGTAGGAGGGTGCAGCTGCAAATTACCGCTTGTTCCTGTGGAAATGAAATCCATGAATCAGCTTCAGCTCTAACACTGCATTGCACCTTTATCCTTGCATGCTCTTTCATACCTAGGAGGAGAGAAATGCAGCTGCCATGGGTAAGACCCACGTGCCAGAGCCCAAGAGAGCTGCCCAAGGCCCCAGGTTGTGATGGAGGTGGGAGGGAGGGGGCCGGGGAAGAGCCAGCAGACAGTGCCAGACCATTGCAGCGGAGAGAAAACCGGTGGCATGGGGCCAGCCACTGGCAGGGGAATTAGATGGATAATTTCCTGAGCTCATCCCTGAAGAGTAAAGAAATCTGCTTTGCCTCCTAGTGAGAAAAGCCCCTGGCATATTCTTAGCATCTAGCTCTCTCTCAAGCACAGCAGAGAGAGGCAGGAGACTGATGGTACCCTCAGATACTCCATCAGGAGAGAAAGGACACTGTAGCCTCAGCTGTTGCATCTCCTTGTTGAGGAACCGAACGCCAGGTCCAGGTTTGAGTTGGAAGAGACCTGCTCAAGCCTGTGAAGGATGTGTGCTAGGGTGGTTGCCTTGCTGGAAAAAAAAAAAAACAACTG
>NW_009634755.1:1047-77931 GCF_000690535.1 Cariama cristata | reverse complement strand
AACAATTGCGTATTACTGGGGGGAACATGCTCACGAAGAGTGTGATGGTTCATTTCTCAGTCAGATCAGCCAGGTCACGTTAAATTGGACAGCAGCAGGAGGTGCAACCCATCCACCCTGCTGTAAATAGAATCGTAGAATCATAGAATCATTTGGGCTGGAAGGGACCTTTAGAGGTCATCTAGTCCAACCCCCCTGGGGTGAGCAGGGACATCTCCAACTAGATAATGTTGCTCAGAGCCCCATCCAGCCTGACCTTGAATGCCTCCAGGGATGGGGCTTCCACCACCTCTCTGGGCAACCTGTTCCAGTGCTTCACCACCCTCATTGTAAAACAAGTTTTCCTTATGTCCAGTCTAAATCTACCCTCTTTTAGTTTAAAACCATGACCCCTTGTCCTGTCACAGCAGACCCTGCTAAAAAGTCTGTCCCCATCTCTCATACAGGCCCCCTTCGGGTATTGGAAGGCCGCAATGAGGTCACCCCGAAGCCTCCTCTTCTCCAGGCTGAACAACCCCAACTCTCTCAGCCTGTCAACTCCTTAATGCTCTCTTCTGCACTGACTTTGACTAATTTCAATTACCAGAGGGATATTTCCACTTGAAAGAGGATCCCAATGCCATTGTGAACGTATTTATTGGCCCACCTTTGGATCTCCTGCTTTCCCCATGCTCTTATCCTTATGGCTGTAAACTAACCTTGATTTTTCTCCAGCAGGATTCTTCATCCCTGTGCATGGCTGTCCCTTCAGGCCTGCTCAGCTGCCACTCACAGTGGTCACAAGGACCTGCTGACCCCATTGCCCAGGCCACCAGGTGGACCACCACTGAACATCACAGTTCATCTAGGGAGCCAGTAAGCCAAAGGCTTTGCTTTTCCTGGTGCAGGACACCATGGGTTACCATTGATCCTGCACTGAGGGCGGGGGGCCGGGGGGGGGTGGATTCTGGTTGCACGGAGGCTGGTTTGGGCTTTTGGGTTGCACCAGGACACCTGGACTGAGGCAGACTGAGAGCTTTGCTGTGGTTTCTGAGCTTCACACAGGTCTCCTTCGTGCCTCGAGCAGACACATCCCTCTCCTCCCAAGTGCTTTTGCTGCCCGTGGTGCCACGGCAGTGCAAGGCTCTCATAGCTGCTTCTCCCCACCGTCAGCATCAGACTCTTCTCGTACCTGTCTTGCTCATTCTGTTGCATGTTGTTTGCTTTACGGACGACCACGAGGTTGGGGAAGACCTTCAGCACTCTGCTTTCTGTGTTGCGGGAGGAGGGCAGAGCTCTGCTCTGCGGTAAGGGAAGGCAAGAGCGACGGTGGGCAGCGTGCCAGTAAAAAGACGCGCTCGCTTGCACCTTCCCGCGGCTCCATCAGACATGGTGCTTGTACACAGGAAAGAAAAAGAGAGAGGAATTGTAGCCACAAAGTGATGCTCCTTTACTGCTGAAAAAGAAGAAACTCTTCTCTTCTGATTTTTATGCTTTTCACTTTCTGCCCTGTTGCAGTGCAGCCCTAACAAACGCTCTCTGTAAAAAGGAAACCTCAATAGAAAAGCATTAGGAAGAGGCCTTCCAGGTAGTGCTTTCCCCTTTCCTTACAACTCCAGGTTCGTACGGCAGTCCCCCCGCTCTGTGTTTCAAGCCGTATCTGCCTGTAACTCACCCACACCACGGAGCACTAGACCTCCCTCCGCGAAGCACAGGCACCGGCAGATAATCCAGATCAGTTTACCTCTGTGTACCTGGCAGCAGGCTACTGTGCAGTGACCAAATATCAGAAGAGTTTGTGGTTAATTAGGATCAGATTAATCCCTGCTGACTGCCTGTCTCTGTGTAAAAAGGGCACTAGAGGTTAGAAAGTATTAAGTACCTTAAACGTCTACTTGCATAATGTAAAAAACTACTGAAGATCCAGATTTTGTGCTTGAAAGTGTGAACGTGAGATTATTTACCCCTAGAGGTATTTATACATGCATCTTATCCTATCAAAGCAAGAAAATCCATTTAAAAATTTCCAGGAGGAAATGTAACAAATATTTGGCCATGGAAAATAATAAACCAGCAGCACAAAGGAGACAAGACATTTACCAAAAAAAAGGCCTTAGAGATTCTGAACGTTATTTCCAGCTTAAGAACTTAGTTCAGCCTATGAGGTATAATTTTTATAGCTGCAGTAAAGCTTTTTCTGAGATCAAATTCTACCTCGTTTTCAATTTTATTATTTCCTATTTGTCATAAAAATACAACAGCTAATAATTAGATAGCGTCATATTTACACCCAGTCTACAGCATTCCCCACAGAGCGCAGGGAGCTTCACAGAAAAGACACATTTTTTTACTCTTATATGTTCAAATTATTTAACACATTCCTGACACTAAAATGTAGATTATATTTTGTTGAGATGCTTAGCTATCGCTAAGCATGTAAGTGGTTATTCGACACCTCAAAACATGGAGAACTTTTGTGCTTTTCTCTTAATTTTAAATGTAATAGTATTTTTAAATGAGGAAGGATCCTGAGGTTGATTTAAAAAGCTGAGCAGCTATATAAATGGAGATCATAGTAGAAAGATTTTTAGAGGCAAGACAAACTAATAAAGGATCAATAGGTTTGGGAGAAAATGTCAAATTTACCCATATCTTCACATACACTGATAGACCATCAGGTCTTTTTTCTTTCTTATTTTTTGTTACTGGCCCATTTATATAAGTATTAGGGACATTTATGTAATAACAAGATATTAGCTCCTTTTGAGGTCATCTGTTCTTGTGACTTATTCCCCGTTTACGATCATAAGCCTCTCATTGTGACATCACCTTGGCGGCTGAGGCAGTACCTGTGATGTCACCAAAAGGGATTATGACTTGAAGTGGGGAGTAAGCTGGAAGAGCAGATCAGCTCCTGAAGAATAAAGGTTTTGTTTTGCCCTGCTAGCAGGGGGAGAAGGAAGCATCCCACCCACCCTTTCTCCTCCACCTGTCATGGTGGAGCTGGACCATTTTTCCATGCAGTGCCAGCTGGCTGTGCAAGGACCCTCACCGCTGCCACCAAAACCCACCGAGGCTCTGCCGTGAACTCTGGTGGGGCAAGGCTGGCCAAGGAGCTGGGTCAGGCCCTCCAGAGTTGGGATGCCCACCTGCACTGCTACTCTTTCGTGCTGCCGTGCCAGTGATGGGATGGCACAAATCACAGAATCACAGAATTGTTTTGGTTGGAAAAGACCTCTGGGATCATCGAGTCCAACCTTTGCCCTAACACCCCCATGTCAACTAGACCATGGCACTAAGTGCCACGTCCAGTCTTTTCTTAAACACCTCCAGGGATGGGGACTCCACCACCTCCCTGGGCAGCCCATTCCAATGCCTAACGACCCTTTCTGTGAAGAAATGCCTCCTCATTTCTAGTCTGAACTTCCCCTGGTGCAGTTTGGGACTATGCCCTCTTCTTCTGTCACTGGTTACTTGGGAGGAGAGGCCAACCCCCACCTTGCTACACCCTCCTTTCAGGTCGTTGTAGAGGGCAATCAGGTCTCCCCTCAGCCTCCTCTCCTCCAGACTAAACACCCCCAGCTCCCTCAGCCGCTCCCCATCAGACTTGTGCTCCAGACCCTTCACCACCTTCATTGCCCTTGAATACAGGGATCTGCTTAGGAAAGAAGCAACCAAGATTGTCAGGAGAAATGCCTGACATCTGTGAACTGCATCCTTCCCACAGGTATTAATGTGTGGGGCATGCCGGTGAAGAAGCATTGAATGACAGGGAGGAAACTCCTCCCGGGAGGAAGGTTGGGGCTGGCTGGGTAGGAGGGTTTAGTTAGCCTGGGTGAACTTTGATGCGGCAAAGTGGGTGCATAAGAAAATATGTGCAACATGTAGCACTACGTACCACCTTCCTTCTCTGCCCAGCTCAGGGGTACATCACAAGCTGGGGTGAGAGGGTAGGACAACAGCTCTCCGCAAAACTGCAGTGAGCACAGGGAGGCACACACAAAAGCCGCAATGGGACACTTGGTTTTCTGACCTTATCCCCAGGCTGAAGGGAGGGTATCCGTGGGATGACAGGCAGGATATAAAAGCTGTGGCTCAGTACTAAGCCGGTTTGGCAACGTGGCTTTCAACGTGGTTCCACCTGGTCGGTTCAGGCCACAGGAGAGGCAAAACCCACAGCTGATGAACTGGCCTATGCAGAGCTGCCCTGTAAATAACATTCTTCCATGTTATTCACTCTGTATGTTGTCATTTGACCTCGTCTCTCTCACCTGCTCAACCAAATCCCTCTTTCTGAAAACCAGGCTTCTTGTGGGAAGTCAGCTCTGCGACTTCATAAACATCTTCATGTTTTCATCTTCTGTTTGGTTCCCTGTCATTTCAGCCAGATCAGTAGCAGAAATTGCAGTTGGCAACATGCTCATATGAGGATCTCTTCCAATGTCATTTACTTGGCATTATTTATTTGGCACTGTAGGAAACTGTGATAGTCAGTTAGATAAGCATTTGGGGAGTATCTGAATTAAAATCAGCTTTTAACATGCTTTATATTCCCTGTCAACAGCAAATGTATTTAAATCATCAGTTCATGTAGTCATCTGGGAGGAAAATATGCTGCCACAGCGTTGCTCCCCACCCCTGCTTTTTGCTCACCGGCCTATCTTGTCTGAGTGTGAATTTCCACCAGGACCCATGCAGGGTACTGACTTTCTCCCAGAAGTATTTTAAATCTGCAAATACCAAAAGAGTGACTTTTGGGGGCAAAGGTGGCATTTCACAGACCGGCAAGTCAACTCTGAACGTGCTGATGCAGCACCTCTGAGCTACTGCAGGCAGCAAACTAGCTGATCCCTGACAGCAGCCGTCACAGGTCAGCTGTGCACTCGGGAAGGGTCTTATCAGATACTCAGAGTCCACAGGGAAAAGGCTTTACTGCTAAAATCTTCATGTAACACTGCAGGAAATATATATACAGCTGAGATTATCTCTTTAGAGCTCATGCATTGTTTTTCCCAGAGTTTGTTAAGCCATCTTCAGCTATGAGACATGCATAGGAGAACTACTTGGATTACAATAAGGATGTACAAAATCTCTATTCTCTCCTCAATCAACTTTTCTTCCTTTTAAAAAAAAAAAAAAATCAAATAAGTTTCATCAACCTAAAACCAAAAAAGTGATCTTGTCCTTGTGGTTTCTCAGCCCTTTTGAATTCTGTCTACTGAAAACCGTAAAACGAGAATGGTCACCGCCAGTTAGAAGACTGACCTGATTTTCCCTCATATTCAGCCTACATTTCTGCATGTGGAAACTTGTGTTGCTTTATCATTGTTACAATATTAACCTCATTCGGTGAAAGAGAAACTCCTGTTTCCTTTGTTTTGCTTTCCACCAGAGAAAGGCACCATTCTGCCCACTGCAGAAGACACCGTATGACACATTACAAATACTTACCCCGCAACTTGAAAAAGGATTTGACTCCAGCACTGATAGCTCACACCGCTTGTTAATTCACTGCCTGGCTAAGGTTTAGGTTGCTCCCACTGCCTGTCTCCAAAAATGCCCCCGGGTACAGTTCCAGGGCTAGTTTATTCCAGGACTCATCCCAGTTCTTCAATGCCAGCCCATCAACCCGTGCATCCCCAAGGGCATCCACATGCCCTTGGGCATCTCACAGGGCACAAAACAGCAGTCCTCAGTGTCATGCTGGAAAATCCCTGCTTTGTTATTCCAAAGTATTAGCAAAACAGGAAAAGGAAGTCACGAAAAACCCATGATATTCATGGTTTAGAGCCACAGAGGTTGCAGAGGACCAACAGCCAAGTGCTGTGCAGTTTGGTCTCTGCTGTTGCCCCTCTGGTACTCAGCCTGCAGCCATGGGCAGGGGTGGGTTACCTCCAGCTGTAAGAGCTCCCAAAAAGCCTGATCGATACTAAGGGTGCTTCTTTCCACCTGGAGCTGGGCAGGAGGGTGTGAGTGAAGCAATCCTCACTGCCGCGCTTGCTGGTTCTCCACCATGCAGGGATGGGAGCCAGGACTTGCTTCAGCCCATATGCAAAGAAAACGCTCTAAGCTTGGAGTTGCAACGGGGCTCCTTGCCAGACCCAGCATCTGGGGGCTCCTGCAGGATGGAGACCCTTTGTGGGGCTCTGCACCGTGCATCCTCCCCACTGGGTCCTGGCTGGACAGGTGCTGGCACTGAGGTCATGCCCTGAGGAGGGGTTTGCTGCCATGCCAGTGTGTGGAGTTTGGTCTGAGACAGTGTCAGCTGGCTGGTTTTTCTTTTAATAAAGCCCCACAGCAATTATTCACTTCGCTGGACTTCTCTTTGAAGGCAATCCTCTACAGTGGTCATCCTTTGAAGAGCCAGATTTTGGCCTCACGCCCCAGCAGGAGGCAGAGGCAGTGGTGATTTTTACATGGCATCTGGATAGCAGTAAGCAAATTCACTTGAACTTGTTCGTCTGGTTGTTGCGTGGCTCTGCAGCCAACCGCCTCCCTGCAGAATAAGATCTGTATGAAATGATGATGCAAATTTTTCTTATCCTGAAATTCAGCAAAACCTTCTTCCTGATTGAGCAAATGCGTTGGTATCTTGCAGTGCAGGCTCTCTCCTGGAAGAGAGATGTGAGCAGCAAGGAAGTTGGTTTGTATTCAACTTAATTTCCCCAGGGTTATATATCTTAAAGCACACAAAAAACAGATGCAGGTAGAAGGCTAAATTCTGTTCTCATTAGTGAAGAGGTAAACGTACAGTAATCATGCTAATGCCAGGGTTGTGCTAGAGCAAAAGGAAGACTGCTGGAGACTGACCTGACACAGAAAAGCAAACAAGAGGATTCTGAAGAGGAAAACCTGCATGTGGTCCTCTCACCTTTTTCTCTTCCTGCCTTTTCCTGGACCAAATTCTGCTCCAGATTGCTGCGTAAAGTCCATGCAGCAGGAGCCCAAACTGGCCAGAGTCCAAAAGCAGAACTGCTCCCTCCTTCTTCTCAGAAGCTATGCCAAACCAGGGCTTGGTTTTGTTAGAACACAGATTAAAAAATCAGACAAAACTCCAGTCTCCTGGGAGGGACATGTGGGAGGAAAAAAGGCTTCAGAAAAAACCTCCCTCTGCCCATAGTGCCTGTGTAGGCTGCGCCTTTCCCTCTAGTTTCTCATGTCAGTCCTGTGACTTTTAGCTGCTTCCAGGGCTGAACAAGCTCTTCACCTTCCTCTCCAGTGCCACTACCACGGAAGGTCAACCCCCAGTCTGTTTTCTGCAGTCAGGGAGCACTCTGTCCCCACAGGAGCCTCCCAGTCCATACTCCCCCAGCAGCTCCCCATTTGCCCCAGGACCCAAGTTGATGTCAATGGTTTGCATTCACAATCCCATACCTGAGAGCAGAATCTGGCCCATGAAGACCTTGAAGATGAAGTTCTGGAGAACATATGTCTCTGGCCATTTCTCTATCCCTCATCTCTCCTTTCTACTCCTGCGTATTTTTCACACCAGACATTGCAGAGCCACCTACTCTGGTGTCTGTCAGTGCTGAGCGGCGGGGGATGCTTCAGCAGTCTGTCCCCTTGCCCACCATGATGGTCACACAGGAGGACATCGAGGGCCCATACAGTAACAGCACTGGCACATCGCAGACACAGATGGGATCTAATCCATCAGTGAAAGCAGCCACGACCTACCACTTCTATCCAGCACTTTCCACCAGTTTTGCTCCCTGTTTGGTGGTTTGCTCACACACCAGGAAGCTCTTTGCTGTTTTCCTTCTCAAAGAGTGGTCGTTTTCTCTGCTCAGTGAGGGGACTGAGAGGTTGGGCTCCCTCTGAAGCTTTCAGCGCTGCTCCTGTAGATGCCCACAGGACCTTCACGTAGACACGGCACTCTATGCTCCAGCCTTCTATCCACACATCCCTGTGCCGTCTTTTCTCCAGACGTCCTCGGTTTGTGCCTTTCCTCACTTCCCTCACAAGCAGTCTAAGTTATCTCAATGTCAAGAAGCATTTCTCAAAATACAGCTGCTAACTCTGCCCCATTCTGTCTTTGAAGAGTTATCTTGGGGGCCAATCAATTGCATTCCTTTTTAAGTACATTTCCAGCATCTTAAAAATAAAATGATTGCCAGCAAATTTATCAGTACTTTCCTCGGTACCTTGTGATGCATAGTCAGATTAAGACCCAAAGAAGGATGTGATGCCTAAATTAGGACACAGGCAAGTTTAAAGACTCTTAAAAAAATCCTAAGAAAGAGCCAGAAACTCCCTTTCTCCACAGCGGCCCCATCCTAATACTTCAGTAGGTCCAGGACACCTCTACATCTGACCTGGAATTTCGGTAATTGCCCTATTTGCTTTGCCGCCCCTGGCTTATGCCCCAAACTGCCCTCGCTGGGACGGCTCAGCTCCTGGCTCCCTGGGCTCACTTGGCAAGCTCAGTTTTCAGACTCATCTCCACGTGGCACCAGCTTCTCCTTGGACACCCAGTTCTTGGCTTTGGATCCTGGTTTGGGGAAGAGAAAAGTTAGGCTGCTAAAATTAAGGGGCATGAGAATTTGGGGTCTGGCCTTGATTATAATAAATATTTGTACCCTTCCCCCCGTATTTTATCACTTCTTTTTTCACCACAGCTAGTTTCACTGACTCTCCCTTCTTTCTCACTCTACTGCCTTTATAATCATTCACTGAAGGATTTTCTTTTTTATTCGTTATGTGTAAAGCACATTTCTTATTCCCCATGGCTGCTTTGAACAGTGCTGATGAATTTTTACTTTCCTTAAGTCCTCTCTCCTTGTCTGCAAACACTGGTTTTGCTGCTAAGATTCCTCCACAGATTTCCTTTCCTAAATCAGATGCAGAGAAGGAGGGTTTGAAACAAACACTCCTCTGTGATAAGACATGACCCAGAATTTTTTTTCCCCTTTTCCCACAGAAATTATGCTGTCCTACACCACATTTATACTGTGTCCAATTTTCAATTACATCTTCCTTAAATACTTACCCCAAATCTGAATAGCAACATTTTTGTCGGATGGGAATTGAATGTCAATTTTTGACAGTAATGCCTAAAACCTTCAGGGGCTCCCTATCTTTCTTCCAAATCTTAATAAATCCACAGGAGAGTATCAAGCAGGGCACAGAGGAAATGTCTTATCAGGTCTGGAGCCTCTGGGAACATCCCATCAAATCCAGCTGTACAGTCCTCACAAGTGACCAGAGTTAATTTATCTATCGACAGCTCTGAGCCCTTTGAGAAATCATTTTATGGCCTCTGTTTCATTGCCTCTGAATACATCTCCAGTCCAGTGGACACTATTAATGATAACTTCAACAGAGAGGTCCTCATTCAGCAAAACTCTTAAGCCCAAATGTAATTTTCAGCGTGAGGATACTGCCATTGAAATCCATTGCAAAAGCTACGTCCCTGCCTGCTGTACTAGGCTGGGACTGGCCAAGCTCTTATCCTTCATCTGTCCTAGCAGGCATGTGGTCTAAACCCCAGGATCCTGAGGCAGACCCCAGTATCAGTGTGTATTCTGTTATCTTCTCAGAACAGCAGAAAGAGAGGAACAGCACAAGCGCAGATGAAGGGAAGCCCATCACTTCAGTCTCACTTGGGCCCTACTTCAATTGCGTGGCTGCTCCTTCCTGCTAAGGATGAAACAGTTTGATTATAAAGACCTTTTTCCCCATGCCTTCTTTCCCAGTTGCAACACGAATATATGCTGTAAAATAGCTAAGTGTACATATGTCAAATTCTATGAAGATCAGTAAGTTGAAGTTTTACACTCATTTTTAAGCTGAAACCTTGCTTGCCTTATGTGCCATCGTGAAGCTGTGAGGCTGAACCTGTGAATATGATGGGCAGGATTTGATCCTGTCACATGAAGAAAGCTATGAACAGCTGCAACTGCTTTTAAAGCGCTCACAACCACAGCTCTCCTGCTTCTGGTTCATTCAGAGACCCCTTCCTCATTCCATCTCCTTCAAGTACACCGCCTTGTTGTTTCTTTTCTCCTGGAAACTAAAGAGTGAATGAAAATCTCGCTATTTGAGATGGCATTAAAAAGAAAAAAAATAATGGCAAATAAAGACATTTTAATTGCATGGGATTTCTGAATAAGGTTTCAAAGTGGGGGAAAAAAAAAATAGCTGTGTGCCTGGTACACAGAGAGCCCTTTCTCTTCCCCTTTGTGGCAGAGGAATCAATGGAATTCATATAAAAGAAGGAGGGGGGTGGGAAGAGAGATAGGAGATGCCTTGCTCGGTACCAGCAGGTCACAAGTTTCATGAGGCTTGAGCAGGGCTGGCAAGGAAGTCGCTGACTGTATCTCCATGTGTACCTTTTTGTTCCTCGCCTTGGATTTGCTGGTCAGTGGCATGCTGCTTTGCCTGGCTCTCCATAGAGCTTGTAGCCTACAGGAATTTGGACAGAGTGGTACAGACATCGCCGACAGAGACTCTGATCACTGACTATCCCTTTAAATGCAGTCTCATGACTTAGTCTTTACTCCACTACCTATTAAAGAAGGAGACAAGACGTACATAGACAGCTTCCATTCAGACACCCAGAAGGACACAGAAAGGCAAGACAATTTAACAGAGCTAACTGTGAGTAAAAACGAGGCATTAGAGGTGCTCTCTAGAGCAAAGGGCATGGAGAAAGATTTGTAGGAAATCCTGAAGTGAAAGAAGGTGCGGTATTTTTTAAAATATCCTTGCATACAATGTTCAAAAGGCAAAACTCTGTAAAGAAAGCTGTTCTCTCATTTTAGCATTATTCCTTTTAATATGAATCTGTGTGTCGCTTAATATAACGTTGACCATTGCTTGATTTCCCATAAAAATCCAAAGCAGTGATTTTTGTGCTGCAAGCACTGGAGCCTTTTGCAAATACAACCTTTTTTTCGCTGGGATAAATTTCATAGAAGGAATATCTGGGGGTGAAATTTGAAGCCAGCCTTTTGCAAACTTGGATCTAAAGCCCAGCCTGGAGCCTCCAGTCCGATACTTGCACCTCACGAGGGGTGGCTTTCCTTCTGGGAGTGCTGGATGTGACCCCCTTTCTGCTGGGGACAGAAAGGAGCTGTGGGTGCTCAGCAGCACAGAAACCGCATTAAGGTGTCCCGTCAGGCGTGCAGGTAGCTGACTTTTTAACCAAGGGACTCTGTGTCTCCACGCACTGCAATGGCCAACCATCCTCTCTGGGTACAGCATTCTGGAGAACTCAGTTCTTGTTAGTCAACAGAGTCATCAGTATGTCCCTACATCTGTTGTTTTTTATGACAATAGCTATTGAGTAGCCCTGGGCAAGTATTTTAGCAGTGATCGTTAATATTGCAAGCGATATCTTAACACTGACGGAAAGAAAATGTTCCTCTATCAGCTCAGCCTATTGCCTTTCTAAATATATCTCTTTATTATTAATTGCAGGTATGATTATCTGGTGGAGAGTGTTCCTAGCACGCCTACATGTTGCCCCTTTTCTTCTCTGTGTTCATCCTGTCTGCTTGCTGCTTAATCAAAGGAAACTGCATCTCCTACGATGAGCTGAAAGAGCTGAAGACTGAATTTGCTGTCAATCTCTACCGGCATGTACATGAAGCAGAGAACAGAACCAATCTGGTAGTCTCTCCAGCAAGTGTGGCTGTTTCTTTGGAGCTGCTGCAGTTTGGAGCTCAAGGAAATACCTTTAAGGAGCTGCAGGATGCCCTAGGATACAACATTCATGGTAAAGTACTGCTTAAAAAAATACTTCCTGTCTTACATTTTGCAGTAAAATCACAGCTTTACTAAGGAGACAGCAATTGCACATATACTAAACTTCCGTCTTCTGTCTCACTGCAAGATGTAGCTTAGGAGTGTTTTCTCCATCTTTGATAGCCAGGTATCATCTGGACAAAGGAAACTCAAGGGAGTAATCGATACACGTGTTATTATTCCTCTTTTTTCTTGATCAGTGCTTATTCTTTTACTGCATCAAAATACAACTACATCTAGAAAAGCTACTTCCATGGACAGCAGACTTGCTCCTGGTTTCCCAGAGGTTTATGGGGTCCGTTGTGTCCTGGCCTCTCCTGTGCCCTCTGTGAGGAGGTGCCAGGCAAAGGAGAGTTTTCTCTCCTACCCCATTAACAAATTTTATGAAACCTATAGAAATTGAATTATCTTTAAGAGTTTTCACCTTTTTCTAATGTTATTACAACTGACCAAAAAGATGAAAAGTTATTAGAAGACGACTGGCAGAGAGATATATACATTGACAGATGAATGGTGCAATTGCATCTTTCCCTGAAATCAGGCTAAAATAAAATCTCACTGGGAATTTGGAAGGGATATAGAAAAGGCAGATGTCTTAAAATCTAACATTAAGTCAGCTGAATTTAAGGATGCTGGTTTTATTTTAGCTCTGGATTATCCTACCATCTCACATCACATGTCAAAAACTATTTTACATTATGGGCACAATGTTTATGAAAAGCAGAACACTGCCTCATCTTCAAAATTTGCAGCTTACATACAAGACACATGAATAGAGATGACACTGATAAAATTTACTTTCAGCCTATGAAGACTAAAGAGAAAACCTAGAGCATTTTCACCGTCCTTTGCCGTAACCCACCTTCCTCACCATTACCATTCTGTGTAGCACTGATAGTCAAAGCCAGCACAGCAGTAAGGGCTAACTCTGACTGATCAATACAGGTACCGCTGCGTGTACTGACACAAGGGTAGTGCATCGGCAGCCGATACAATGAAGTTTTCCCTATAAGACTCCTGTTTCTGTAAATTCAGTAGGGTAATTTTAAACAACATGAATTCATACAAGGATTATACTTTGCTTGACGCTTCTGGTCATTAGGGGCTCGTTATTAAGAAAGAACCGTAAGACTAATATTGCATAGTGAAATTTAGGCACAGATCTCCACACAGAATGTAATGAAGAGAAGTGCAGAGGCTGTTGATGACCTGCTAACTCTTTTGTGCTGCCTTACTTCTTCTCACGTGGCACATCATATCAAGCAGACATTTTTTCTCCATTTTAGTTGTCTGTGGCACAAGCCACATCACCTTTATCTTTCAGTAATATTAATGCATGAATGTGAAAATAGAGTAGGACAGGATCTGTTGCCATCGGTTATAACAGCGCATTTCCAGTGACGGAGAGGGAAACCACTTCCTCAAATGGTTTAAATCAAATAAATTGATCAAATACTTAGATCAAATTTCCTATCATCAGAAGAGTAAAACCAAATCACATATGTATGTATATCTGATAAAATTCCTTTCCTCCATTAGTTGTTTGCATTAATATTTCTGTTGGTCTGTCCTAATAATGAAGGATGCGGTTAAAACCTTAGCAGGCTGAAAACAATGAAAACATTGATGGTTCATTCACTATTCATGGAGAATCCGCTCTTACATGCACTTGTAATCTTCTTTTAATGTTTGGAAGATTTGTTCCCCTTTATTCTAGTACTAAGAAAAACAACATATAAAAGGATGCCTCCCTAGACAGCACAGACAAAATGACATGCTTCAAAATGCTTTCTCCTTGCTGTTTTATTTTAGCAATGGTAGCATATTTTAAAGCAATTTTGTACTGTTTTCCGAGTAAGAATTCAGGACTCTGGTTAGCTAAGCACTTTGATATGACTGAAGTTACAAGCTCAGGATACCACACCTCACGTTAACATCTGCTTCCAATTTACCATCTTTGATTTCTCACGTCCTCCAGAGAGCTTGCCGAATGCTCCCGCGCTAACGCAAAACACACGAGAAAAGCACTTTACACCTCAGACCGTGTGAGTTTTCTCGACATCTGTTCAAGGAGTTCAATATTTTATCCCTTAAAGAGTAATATATCTAAATGTTAATACCAAACTTCCCATAGGCGATTAGTCTTCCTGCAGGTTATTAAAGGAGCACTGTTAGGTCAGAAAACACCCACTGGGCTCTTGGGTGGTAGAAATCAGTAGATGCGAAACTCTTGTTTCACCCCATCAAGAGTCTGAACCAATGCAGTAAAAGTCTCCTGACGAGATCAGGGACCTGGCTGGCAGCTGGAGGCTCACGGTGATCCCGCTCTTGACTTGACGCTCAACTGGGACAGGTCGGTCCCAGTGGGATGGATCCTTCCCTGGTTAGCCACCCCAAACCATCCATGTCCCAGGTGGCAGCCCAGCCTGACTTCCCTCCAGTGCTGCCTACACCCATAGGCGTCTGGAGAAACTGTGTGATGCCTTCGTTTGCCTAAGGTCTCCTTGGAGTCAAAACCAAGATTTCCAGGCAGGTCCATAACGGCAAGCCCAGCCATGCCCATGGGGAGCTGGATACCTGAGGGCTGCCCAGGGCACCCCGGGGTTTCAGGCCAAGGAGGAGGAGCACTTGAGCCAAGTACAGCACCCTGGGGAAATGAGGGGTACGATACAGACCCCTCTTGGAGACGATGGATGGCAATTTGTTGCATAGGTTTCACACAGAAAATGGGACACCTGGTGCCTCTTCCCCTGGGGAAAGCAGAGAGGTCCTGATGGTCCCACAGAGCCGAGAGGCACTGATGTTTTGATGAAGAAGAGCAAGCTCCAGACATTTCCCAGTCCTCAGGGGAAGCTTACTTATGGGAAGGGGGACCTGCTGGAAGCATCTTAAAGGCAAGTAACAATCTCAACAAGACTTTTATCAGCTGGATGTAGGCAAGTCTCCAAATCACAACAAGGTATATGGGGAAGAGGCTGAACCATTAACAGTTTGAGGAGATTTGACATAGAGCCCATCAACATTGTTCAGACTGGGTGCAAGTCCCAGGCCTCAGGAGGTCACCTCGGCATGAACCATCCCGTCACAAACCATTACAGTGAGCAAAATAATGACAGCCAGAAATGGCTGCTAAATCACCCTTCAGGGGAACCTACTAGAAACTGTGATTTTAAAAACACAAGATCTTCTAAGTTTGCAGGAGTCATGTTCCTGTCGGGCCCACACCTCAACCCTGTATCCATCACAGAAGCCACCACCAGCCTGATCCAGTTGGAGATGTCCTTGCTCATTGCAGGGGAGTTAGACCAGATGACCTTTAAAGGTCCCTTCAAGCCAAACCATTCTATGATTCCATCATTCTACAATTCTATGACTCTATGAACTACCATGAGCTCCCCAGGAACAGGAGACTGGGGCACTATTCAACTATTTTCATTAGTAGACAACAAGCTAGAGAATACATTACTGACTTTTTGAATGACACTGAGCTCATAGTTTCTACAAGCATTCTGGAAGTTCAGAATAAGATTTGAAAGGAACTTGGCAAATCAGATAAATGTGTGAAGTGAATAGGACACAATTCAATAAGGACAAGTGCAAAATTCTACATTTAGAAGGAATAATCAGCCATTCAAATCGGGGAACAGTGAGCCAAAGAATAGTTTTTTTGGAAAGGATACAAGGGCTCTTAGGAATTGAAAAAAAGAATATTGAATGGGAAATATAATTGTCCTTCAAAAAAAGCAGACACTGTTGTGGGTTGTATACAGAGAAGAGTCACTTGTAACATACGTGAAGCAACCTATCAGCTCTACTGAGCGTTGCCAGGGCTCTTCCGCAATACTGGGCCCGTTTGGGGCACCATCCTTCAAGGAATAAAACAACACGAGGGCCAAGGGTAGCAGAGACAGACCTGGGGCAGTCAGGGAGATGCCTTTCCTGGGGTGGGTGGCATCAATAATGGCAGGAGAAGGAGATAGTGGTACTGCGGCATCGGCAGCTTGGCGTTAGGTCTCACTAATGGGAATCTAGAATGTTTCCAAAAGAAAATAATGTTCCTTATGAACTGTAAGAGCTGTGTTTACATAGAGGTGTAAGCCTGATGTGAAATCGGCAGCTTGACATATCTGCACTAGAGTGATTGTTACAGCAACATGAAGAGTACTTTCCTGTGCTCAGTGCATCACTGTCCTTGACAGCAGTGCTTGACAGTAATATCCCATAAAGTCAAGGGTGCTTCAGTTGTTGTGCTTCAGCTTTCAGAGGACACCGGTGTCAGCACTGGAGTTAAGAGCTGCTGAGCCCTGGTGCTACCTCTGGCGAGTCCTAAGCCTCAACATGATAATTGCAGTTTCTCCCTCTCTCTTGCCTGGCAGAACAAAGCGTGCAGGATTTCTTGCACGCGATGTACGAAGGAGCGACCGATTCCAGCCAAGGCACGGAGGTTCAGCTGACATGTTCCTTCTTCGTGGATGTCGGCGTGCAGCTCTCGCCTGTCTTCGCTGCACGTGCTGTGCGCTGGGCAAACAGCAGCCTGCAGCAAACCAACTTCACTGACCCCAACAGAACCGCAGCCCAAATACAGGAATGGATCACCAGGAACCTTGGAGGTAACGTTACAGCCTGTGAGAATGATTGCACATGAATAAAATCTGAAATAAGAGTAACGACAGAACCTGAATTTAACCAAATATAAAGTTTTTTTGCCACGTCCCATGTCGTCCAAACCAAGGCTGAGAGTTGGGAAATCTAATTCTTGTGCTGATGCTCATTTCTAATGTGAGGAAAGAGCTGGAATAGGTCTGAATCTGTGAGAATAAGGTTGTAGTATCAAGCTGGTAACCGCTTGGCCTTGTTTCTCTAATTTTTAAAATGGCAATCCTTTGCAGTGTTTTCAGTTTTAATGAGGAGCAGCCAAATTCCTCAGGGACTGAGTTTGCTGCATTGAATGCTTTCATGCTGCTGTGGGGAACACGCAGGGCCGTAAGCTCAGCAGTCAGACACTAAGTTTAAAAAGACAAAATGGGAAATAAACTTACTTTCCACACAAGCAAGAAAAGTAATGAAATTAAATTCTGTGTTAATGAAAAATTAATTGAAAAAGTAAGTCCTTAGAAGCAGCAGACCAAATCAATCCCCAATTTGCCCCATTGACTTAAGTTACATGAATGTTAGTTTGGCTATCAACATGTAAAGTGATGTTAAACACAGACACTAAAGCTGCTATCGAAAAAAAACTTCTATCCTTCTCAAATGAACTGTAATAAGTGATCCAGCTTCATGACAGAAAAGTATTGGTCTAGAAGCAGGAACTAAAATGGGAGTTCATACTGTGGTACTCATATGAGCATTGATGAATTAAAAGTGGATCACGCTTTCAAAAATCTTTGAGATACCCAAAGCCAGATCAGTTGAACTGACAGTTAAATAAGAGAGGGAGAATTAGGATATGAACTTCAGTTGACTTAGTTAATTCATAAAGCAATCTGTAATCAAGAATCCATTTCATGAGGGATTTCTGGCGCTAAAGATGAACCACTGCAAGATTCTTGTAGGCACATT
The DNA here is from genome assembly GCF_000690535.1 of Cariama cristata. Taxonomy (NCBI): domain Eukaryota; kingdom Metazoa; phylum Chordata; class Aves; order Cariamiformes; family Cariamidae; genus Cariama; species Cariama cristata. The sequence goes on along the minus strand of NW_009634755.1, from coordinate 60,642 downwards.
TAAGCTAGAAGACCAGTTAGGGCCAAGGCATGGTGCTGAGCACGGGGCTGCTGTCATCCACGCTGTCCAGCGAGTAGCACAGTCCTGGCACAACTCTGGCCCTTGGCATTGACTAATTTGAGCTTGGTTCAAGGGGGAGCATGGACCAACAGGCAACCCCAATGAGGTCCATGTGCAGATGGGGAGGGGAAGTTAGGGTTTAGCAGTGCCTTGTGAGTTGTACCTCTTGCCCTTAGGGGTGGAGAGCAGTCCCGATTTTATTTACTCACACAGGCCTGGCCTTTAGGTCTGGGCAAGTAGGACGGCGTGTGTTCCCCTCCCCACCTCTTTTCCGTGCAGATGGGGACATGCGTGGCATGCTGTTGGAGAGCCCTGGGTCACCGCCTAGCCAGGTCACCCTGGTGAGCATCATGTACTTCAAAAGCACGTGGCAAAAGAAGTTTTCCTTTATGGATACCCAGATGTTGCCTTTTACCACGGCGGAGGGCTCAACCCTGAAAGTGCCCACAATGCATCACACAGCCGAAGTTAACTACGGTAACTAATCCAGATTTGCTCTATTGTACAACATGAAACAGTTTTATTTTTTTTATTTTCCACAGCTATCGCATTAAGATGTGTTATTTTCCCAGCTTGAAGAAGTCTCAAAAGAAATCCCATCAAAGAAAGAGATCACCTAGGTGACTGAATTAACTCTGTATAATTCCAGGCAACCACGAAACAGATCCTGGGTTCAAAATGGTTCCTAAAATATCTACAGACCACCACCTCCCAGCACTGCATAAGAAACTTGTCAGCTATAGCAAACAACCAAAAGGCACCAAGAAAAAGTGCCAGGAGAAGAGAACAAGAGAGACTGGAGGTACCTTGGTATACGAAGTCCTTTGCAATAGCAGGGAGCTTGTTAAATAAAGCTGCCTAGGAAGCACATCTGATCCCAGGACAGAGGGGCAGTTTAGACTAAAACAAGACCAGTTTGATTTGTGGGGTGGGTAAGAAATTTCCAGGCCCTTTGCCTGATCACTGTTTGTCCCTTGAGCGTGTGAGCCCAAGAGAGAGGATCGTATCACCAGGAGCACCAGCACTGCACACCCATCCCTCCTGTCTCTGGTCACGGCCTTTATCCAAGGCTTTAGGGCAAAACTGCAAATCCTCAGGGCCAAGTTCTGCACAAAGGGAAGATAAATTTTTATGGCCTATATACCCAATCGGTGGATGCTCTCAGCATGGGCTTAAAACAGTATAAATACAGATGAAACATTTATTTGTATACTATACGAATATACTGTACGTGCCTTTCAGAGGCCTGGAGTATGTGGGTTACTGACGGAAGGACACATGCTGTAGGCTTAATTTTCTACTACTAGGAATTCTTCCATTTAGCTCTACAATCTCTTTCAAAATATAAAAGGCTCCTTTCTCTTCTACCCTAAATTTCAGAACTGCACTTGGGTAAAAACCTTCCTAAATCCAAGCCTAAACTTTTTCAAGACCAATTTATATCTCTTAGCATCATGCCAGCTTTATCCTTAAAGTTAAATAGTTTCTCTTCAGCTTTGATATTTACTCCCAAATGTATTTGCCAGTCACCAAGCTGCCTCTCAATTTCCTGGTAGCTAAGCTGAAGATGCCAGGCTCTTCTAATCTATTAAAAAAGCAGATACTCCAATTCTCTACTAGTCCTTCTCTGCACTTTTCCAATTTAAATTAATCTTTCTTGAAAATAAGTGACCGGGAATGTACACAATACTTTTAATGAGGTCATATCCATGCTCAATAAAATGCTCTTAGTATTTCCATGGTTTGCTAAAAATACTTTGCATAGCACACCACAGAATCTGCTCAGGGTGGTTACTCAAGGTTGGCCCCACCTGGGCCTTTTCTCTTTCTCCATTTTTTTCCAGTTGATAAGTCCTAGGTATATCAAGGGGAGAGAAATCTCCACAGGTAGATACTTTTTTTGTGTTTTTGAACCATGCTTTGATTTCCAACACTCCAGTCATCACGGTAATCTCACTGTGTGTCTTTGATGAAAGTCTTGAGTGTTGGTAAGACTTTGGAAAGTCGCTGGTAACCTCTTTTCAATCTGGGAGCTCCACTTTTAACTTGTTTTGTTGCAGTTTCCCCTTCAAGTGGTTGCTTGCTGCCTTTCATTTCTTGCTTTAATTGCCACCAGTTCTACCTGTAAATTGTGTCATAGTGAAACTATTTGATGTTTTACTTAAAACTAGATGGCTGGATGTATACCTTTTTATCAAATTAGTTATCAATCAAAAAAGCTTATAGATTTTTTTTGCTAGGGTCTACCTGATGTTGCAATTTATCTTTCTTTCTATTTCCCTCTGTGACTTGACTATTCTTTTCTCCAAAGTATGTTCTAAAACTTCTCAAAGACCTAAATTTTCCCAGATCACTTTCTTTTTCTTTGTAACCATACTCCTGTTTTCCAGTCATGGGACACAACTGAATCTACAGATCTATTAAAAATCTTTGCTGGCACATTTGCAATTTCACATCCAAGTTCTTTCCGTATTCTGGGGTGGTGATCATCCAGGCCCCAGATCGTTATTTGTCTCTCTCAAATTTAAACTTTATTTCTGTCTCTGGTGTTGTACTACCTCCTGTTCTTTCCTCATTTCCTTTAGGAACCTCACCATTATCCTTTGCTATATCATCAGATTATTGCTTTCCCATTAGTTCCAGCAAATAAATGGGATGAATCTAAAAAACCCCTAAATCTACAGCGTTCAGCAGCACCATTCTTCCTTCTTTTTTCTCTTGTTTATATGGCTAGAACATTTTCCTTTTCTGTGCAACAGTCACATCAGGCAGGCAATTGGTCACTCATCATTTCTATGCCTATTTATCTCTGAACCATAATTCACCTGGCTAAGGAATCAATTTTCCACTTGTTGCAAGCTTATCCTTACTGTCATGTCCTTCTTTGTGGTGTTTCTTCTTCTGGGACATCCATGTTGTGTCCACCACACTTCTTCCTCCTACTAGGACTGCCAGCTCCTGAGTGCCTTCACAATTCTGACTTGGAGCACTCCCATTCTCTTTGCATCCAAAGCTTTTGTAAATTAATTGACTTTACTCAGGAGCGCAGTTTCCCTTTCCAAAACCCTACACCTTGTGATCCTTGTTGTTGAGTAACATAAACTACTACATCAACTCGTGATCTTTCAGCCCCCTGATTTTGTATCACCAGCTCACTGTGGGGCCTTTGCTACTTGTGAAATGTGGAAGAGCATTACCTTTTGTTGCTTCATGAGTTATTCAGTTAAACAAACAGGTTTCTTGGGACTAACACACAGCTATTAGCTCAGGAACAGACCTTTTCTCCAAACTTTGTCTTTTAGTAGAGTGAGATAAAGAAATGAGTGGTCTAAAATGACTGAGGGCAGGGGACTGCCAGCGCTTATACAAGTGGAGATCTTGGGTAAAGACTAGTGATCAGAAATTCAGCAGGTGAGCTGCAGACTGACCATATATTTGGTCCTGAGCCCTTGCAAAGCAAACTTGATGTGAAATTGTTAGTTGTCCTTGTCTGACTATTCGCCTAAACACAAGAACTCCATCCTATCATCCTTAAGTAGGTAGATGGAGCATTAAATATTTGCACAGAAAAAGGAAGTTAACTAAAATACTGAAATTACCTTTTCATCCTGTCTGAAATGTGTGAGCTCTCTGCAGCTGGAGAGACTTCTGAGGAAAGTTGAAATGAGAGGGATTGCTTCAAATTTGCCGATTGTCAGATTTGATAGGGCCAATTCAGTCTTTGTCACTAGAAATGCTAGAGAAATTTCTAACAAGTCAGTTTGAAATTAATAGAAAGGACAGGTTTACTATAGCAAAACACAGGCATGAGATAACTTCCCTTCATTATCAAATTGTAGCAGCTGTCTACCATCGGGATAAAAACACAGAGCAAGAAAGATTAGCTGTGGCCTGTTATCGATCTCAGCATTTACAGCATTGTTTATCATTTTAACATGGCCACACAGAACAAATCAGCCTGGGGACAATTAACACTGCTCCAAGAAAATGTCAACATTACTATTTACACATTACAAACACTACAGCTATTTTACATATTCATTTTTCCAAGCAATTTGTTAACTATATTTGAATACTAATTAAGCATATATATAATTCTTATGGGATGCTCAAAAGCAGTTCAAGTTAGGAACGCTAAATGTTCTGATTCAATAATCTCAAGTCTTTGATTTTCTTTCTAATTAACAAATAAGATCTGTATAACCTTTTTACATAACTTGCTGACTTCAAAATATCAGCATGCCCACAGACTAAACCACTCATGTCCAGTGCACCACAAACGTAAATCTTCCCTGCTTGCCCGTTACAAACCAGAAGGTCTTTTCTTGGCAAAGTGATCCATGTGCTGGGAGGTGGTTTTAATGGTGCAGTTCCCCCTCCATGTTGCATGGCAGGAGAGTTAATCTAAGAACCTAAAATTTAATTGAGCAGAATAATCATAGAATCACAGAATGGTTTGGTTGGAAGGGACCTTAAAGCTCATCTCGTTCCAACCCCCTGCCATGGGCAGGGACACCTTCCACCAGACCAGGTTGCTCAAAGCCCCATCCAATCTGACCTTGAACACTTGCAAGGATGGGGCATCCACAACTTCTCTGGGCAACCAGTGCCAGTGCCTCACCACCCTCACTGGGAAGAATTTCTTCCTAATATTTCATCTAAATCTTCCCTTTCCCAGTTTAAAGCCATTGCTCCTTGTCCTGTCACTCCATGCCCTTGTAAAAAGTCCCTCCTCAGCTTTCCTGCAGGCCCCTTTGGGTACTGGAAGGCTGCTCTGAGGTCTCCCCAGAGCCTTCTCTTCTCCAGACTGAACAACCCCAATTCTCTCAGCCTGTCTTCATAGGAGAGGTGCTCCAGCCCTTGGATCATCTTCATGGCCCTCAACATTTAATGAATCTTATCTAACCCAGATATGCAAAAACAAATGTACACTAAACATTTGAGGCATCCTATAGCTACTTATTTATTGGCAAATATTAAAGTATTATGAACATGAGCTACCTATATTCTGTTATTTACAATCACTGACTCAAAAAGCGTGAGTATTGACCCTTGGAGATCCAGCTCCTACAGCTGTGTAAAGGGGGACTGGGTTAAATATTTTGGATGGCCTGCAGCAATGGCAATGGTAAGTCATTTGCTTGCAACCTGTGTTTAACTCCTGGCCTGGTAACTATTGCTGTTTCTGAAGTGCTATTTATTGGATTAACAGATGAAAAAAATAAGAAAGTAAAATTGTGATAATTGAATCTGTTCTACTGTATAACAGAGTCCATTAGAAACGCCTGGACTAATTGTTCACTGAAATATGGAATTAAAATGGTACTTTTAAATGGCTGTTACAAATTATTGCATAACTAATTACAAATTCAGAAGCCCACCAGCTGTACTTTTGAGACTATTTTTTATAACCTTCATCCAATTTTGATATGTTTTAGGCCTAGATTTTAAAAAATCAGAAATTTGGTGCTTAAATAAGCAGAAGTCTAACTATTGTTTAATATAGCTATTTGTTGCTTGAAATAGGTTAAAACTGATTTTTAAACCTAGTAAAAATGGAAACATGAGGCAAAGTAGGTTTCAGTTAATTCAACAGGGCAGACCTCATTTTGGTTTTGGAATTTCTTTCAGTAGTGAATTTTTAGTGAAAGGTATTAGATGGAAATCACAGAGAAAATGGTAAGCTTAATCAAAGAACAAGCATTGCAGGAACAGTCACCATAAAGTTACTGTCATTGCCTTGGTAATGTTTTTTAAACTCTGAGCAAGGAGGACAGCTACTATATGAGAAAGTAATAAAATAGCCACATTCTGTTGAGAGAGTACTTCAGGTACTATTACATTCATTGGCATTTTTCTGCCAAGATATATAGATATATTTTTATTTATTTATTTGTTTATTTTGATACAATCAGCTCTGTTCAGATGAGCTACTGTTGCAAGTTAAGAGCAACCTGAGCTGGCTGCAAAAGTCCATGCATTAGAGACAACCCCTTATATCCCATCACTGGGGTTCTGAACCCTCTGATGACCCAAGCTCGGGTTGTGGGTTTGGGGTTTTTTTTCCCACTTGAATGATGAAATAAGATCTATATTTGCCCACGTACAGGCCAGTTCCAGACTGCAGCTCTAGAGGGTTTCAGCATGGTGGAGTTACCCTACCTGGGGGAGAAACTCAGCATGTTCCTTGTGCTTCCCAGCCACAAAAGAACACCTTTGTCCCAGATTGAGTCTCACCTTTCTGCCAAAACCATAATTCTCTGGGTCAACAGCTTAAAGAGAACCAAAATGGACATTTTTCTACCTAGGTAAGCAATGTTAGCACTCCAAGATGGCTTCACTACTTCAGTTGTCAGAATTCTGAGTGATAGCGCTGACACAAGCAATGTGCGAGGAAAAATCAAATGAGATGCTTTCAGTTTTGTTATTCATCACATGATCAGAAAAGCTCTAACCTTTTCTTAAGCCATGAAGAGGTGAGCTGGGAATGCCAAAACTTTCTGGTATGCTCTGTACTGTTTTAAAAACCAAGTATTTCAGTTAATCCTACAGCTTTTACTTAAAATTTGTTTGAGGTATAACAATCCTTTGAGAATCTAAAAGACAGAAATGTTCCTGGCCCTTTCCCACAGTCTATTTTTCTCTTCACTTAAGGAAGAATAAATATATAGCCTTAAAAAAAAAAAAAAAAGCAATAGCTTATTTTTACAACTTGTTAGCGTACTACAAAAGTACTCTACAAAGAACTTGGGGGCCCCCCACCAGTCATATCCATCTTTCTGTGCACAAAGCAAGTTTCAGACATCCGTTTTCCACATTAGTCATTCACCGTTGCTAGCAAACGCACATATCCTGGAGGTATTTTCTATCATCTATTCAAATTAAATTGCATAGCAGGAGGAATCAGGTGCAGGAGGGCCTTTTGTGGCTGTACCTATTGTATGGATCAACATGAAAAAGCTTCATTACACATCTCTTACAATGCATTCCTCACGTTAATGAAGGGATGAAGAACAATTTGTGCATTAATATTCTTCTTCTCCAAGCGAATCTTTGGCAAATGTTTCAAAGGGCCCTTTGCTACAGCCAAAAAGATTGTTAAAAAGAGGACACTTGGGGAAATGCAGAGTTGATTTGTCAAGAAGACTGAGAGGTGGTCTGATTGCAATAGATGGAGGCGAGGGATTCCTTCTGTTAACGTCTTCAGGTGAAGATGAGTTGCTTTTCTGCAAAGTACAATTAATCAGATGGAACACATTGGCTTATACAGAAATAGATGAAATGCAAAGGCTTGAAATAAATTGCATGTTCCACCTTTTAGCTCTATGAAACTACAAATCCTGCATTTAAATAAAATCTATCATATTAATTTCAGGTTCAGCATTCAAAGCCTTTTTGACCTAAAGACAGTTTTTTCTGCCTTGGGAATTAGAGACGCATTTGATCCCATCACTGCTAATTTTAAAGGCATTTCAGGTAAGAGGCTTGACTGAATGAAAAATGATCACTGACTCAATGGCTGTAGACTCTTACATTTGAATGACTCAGTAGACCTGGGTATTCTGAATTGATTGTACTTCTTCCTCCATAAAACTCTCAAACACAATTCACACTCAACTGTTCTACATTATTGTCGGCAATTGTATTTTGAGCTGTTGTTTTGTAGGAAAGAGGAATCTGTCAGGGTTGGTCTTGCTTTTTTTTTGCCTTTTTTTTCTCCTTCTTTCTTTAAGATTAAAACTGTCGAGACAGTGTAGGCCTGGAAAATGGTTATTTATTCAGAAATTCAGGATGCTTTAGTACAACTTACATTCTTATTTGTGTTTTAAATAGTCGTTTAATAGTTAGGGTTGCTGCTCCAACAAGTCCGTCTTCCAACTCCGGACATCACAAATAATATTGGCATGTGCCCATGCTCTGTTGTCTTGCTAATCCAGTGACCAGTGGACTAAAGCATACTTTCCCTTTGCTAAAATACTAGCGTTACGATTGTAAACTGTCTTGGTTTTGGAAGTCTGAAATTATTCCACCCCTTGGAAATTTTTTATCCCTAATTAACTTTAAATAGAAAAAGAATCCAAATTATCTATTTTCTTTTTTGTTTGGCTTCTTCCAGCAACGCAAGTTATTTCAACTTAGTCATTTCTGCTCATAGCAAAGACTCAAGAGCGGTAGCTGCCCAGAGAGATGCAATTCTTGTGCATTTGAGTGAATAAATGAAATTCTTCCAATTCAGACAAACCTACTTTTACAGAAAAGTTGCTTTCCTAAGATGAACCTCAGAAAGCACGTTACTTATGGGGGTTTTTATGCTGCTTTTAAAATAGAACATAGCATTGTTCTATCGCAGTATACATCTCAAACTGCAAAGAGATGCACATGAAAATAATTTGCGACTGCCCACAAAGTAGTCATACTATCTCAGCTACACGCTGAGCTAAAAACTCCATGATATTAAACCAGCTTAGACGTTCAGGCTGTCTACATGCAACCATATTAGGCATAGGTATGAAAAATCAGGAGTCGCATCAAAACTAGAACTGAGAATCTTCTAATGTGGAAGCCAGATGCAGAAAAAGCAACAGAAAGACAGGTTCATACTGTGCCGTCTTTCTGAACACGATGCGCTGAAGGAAGTAATGAAAGAAATTTCTGACAGAAGAAAAGCTAGTAATGTGACATGTATTGTATTCACCACTGGTTCACAGGTAGTAAGGTGGAGAGCATGTACTCCATGTTATTGCAGTAGATTCCTTGAAAGATAAACATTGCCTAAAATGACAGACCATCTAAGCACAAAGTATTTTGTAAACAGTGCTATCTTAAGAATATTTTAGAAATATTCATTTTTTAAAAATGGAATAGAGCAAAGGCCAGATATACACCCCTGTTTGTCCAGCAGCATCAGGTAATGATGCAGTTACTGCTGCTCCAGCTAAATGCCAAGGGACTGGAATCCTTTGGCCTAGGCAACCTGTACAGCAGGTCAGTTTTAGTCATTGAATTAGCTGCCCAGCTGAAATACCTAACAGCTATATGAACCTAAGATTCTGCAGGAAAAAAGGTAAAAGCATTCTGAATTTTTTTTAAAAAAATTTGCAATGAAATTCAGAAAATAACTATTAATATTCATTTCTGGTTTCTTTGCAGAGCAAGATGGTCTTTATATTTCAGAAGCTCTTCACAAAGCAGAGATTGAAATCACAGAAGATGGTACGAAGGCATCAGGAGCTACAGGTAAATCAAATATATAGACTTCACTTCTCACTTCTGGAGCTTATCACTACAGAATCAACTACTAGTCTTTTATTTAAAAAAAAAAAAGCACAATAGCATTTAAATGTATGCCTAACCTAAATTTAAACTTTCATATTTAACACACTTCCATTTTACCTTTGTAATTGTTCATAAGAACTCTTTTTAATTTTTGATCTCAGACTAACATGTAAAGGGTCAAGTGAAAACCAGCTTGACCAGCCCAGGGAAAATCCAGTTTCAGAAAATAAACCACTTATTTGCTCAGATCATAAAAGCAAAGAATGAAAAAATGTTACTAACATTTTATCTATAGCTCTTGAACTGTTAACAGGGTTTGTTTTTCGAAGATGATCTCTTTGATAGGATTGAAGGTAATGATGGGAAAGTTTTGTCTTCATGAAGATGAAGATAGGCTTGTTTCTTACATACTTCGAAGCGTAACCTTTGTGTGCAGTAGTTCCTGCTAACAGATCATTTTCACATGAGCAGCTGGGGCTAGCTGAGTGGGGAGATTCAGAGTAAAACACTCAGCTATGGACTACAGAGTCAATAAATGATCTTCGTAAGTTGAATGACATCTCAGTAGAAATCCTCCACCAAAATTTACATAAAACAGGGGACCTAAAATTACTGAACTGCGCAATCCCCATTTTTCTTTTTCTTTAGGCCATAAAGGTCTTATCAAAGAAGGCCCGTGCTTTTTTGTTTCCCTTTAGGAAGTCTCAGATGCCCTGGAGATGCTACAAGTCAGCATGAAAGGCAACAGCAGCCCTAGACCCCTGCATGGATGACATAGGCATTACTGCCACTTGCTTGCTTCTCTTGAGAGGCTGAACTCTCGTCCTCAAGCTGTTCAAACATCAGCACAGTAGAAGGGTGATCGTTAACCACATCTTGCCTTTCTGCTTCCCTGGGCTGTGCCAACTGTAAACATGCTCCATGTGCACATGTGCACATTGCAAATGCTGGTGGTCCTTGACTGCAGATCAGGGCAAGATCTGGTTCTCTCCCATTTCTCCTCCTTGCTTTCAGGAAGAAATCCAAGAAGGATGTAGGGAGAGAACCACAATGCATCTCACTGCGGTGCCCATGGTGTTGGGCTGCTCTGTGAGGTGCAGCTCTCCTCGCTGCAGACATCCCACGGTCACAACACCAAAAGGAACCTGAGCACGCCTGATTCGGTGTGGTATTCCTCTAGTAACAACTTTGAATAAGACATATGCTGTACATATGTGGGTGTGCAGTGAAAATTTGACATAACTAACCTTTCTGCAGAGCTGCAAAGTTTTAAAATTTTATGACAATTTTCATCTCTCGTTAATATTTTTAGTAATTTTTCTGGCAATTCCCATACAAAATAAAAGCTTTTAAGTGGCTTCAATTACATACCAAAGAGTAAGGGTAACAGCAATCAGACATCAGACCTTTTATCCCATTAAAACCAATTCCAAAACTTCCCTTAACTCCAGTCAGACCAAGCCAAGAAGCCGATTTTAAAAGGTATAATTATGTTTATTGTTTACTTTAAAAGCTCTGGATCTAGTCACACAGTGGCTTGAAAGCTAAAGTAGGCACTTATTTTCGGAGCACTGAAATAGTGTCACTCAAACTAGTTTTACCGAGTCTTACTTGAATTTTCAGTTGAATTCCATTGTTTTAACTGCTCATCAAAAAATAATCCAAATCTGGATTTTTTAGTAGTTGTTTTTTTGACAAAGTATTTTTAATACTATATAGCTACAAGGAAGAATTTATTTAAACAAGATGTATTATAATATTAGCTGAGCCATCATCACTCTTAAGGACTCTTCATTTAATCTAATAATAAACCCACAACCAGAGAGAGGAGAGTCATAAATTGAGATCGAGGATACTTAGGTTTTCTTGAGAGCTCTGACAGAGAAATTCCACGATGACACAGATACTTCTCTGCTGTTTGTCTCCTATTTAGAAAAGGGACTACATTTGTGCCTTGCTTATCTTTTTTACCAGAACTGCATAGCTAGGAATTGGCTAACTGGTTAGGCAATAGCATGGTATGACTTCAGCAGAGTTAGGGCTGTGATAACAACAAAAATTACACTACCTTTGAAACCCAAAGCCAGACAGACTCACTTCAGCAATGAAGTACACACGAATCACCTGCATGTAGTCTCACAACACTTGATTTGTTCATTCACCCAGACCGATTTCACTGTTGGACTAAATCGTTTTATTCTTAAAGCAGAGGAGCGACTCAAAACTCAAGGTACTAAACATCAGAGCTTGAGGGCACTGTACAGAAGATGGAAAGAAAATGGACATATTTTACTAATGTTTTCTTTGTTGCATTACAGCAATGGTATTACTAAAAAGATCTCGAACGCCTATTTTCAAAGCAGACAGACCTTTCATGTTTTTCCTGAGACAAGCTAATACAGGTATGCATGCTCTGCATTTCAGGACCAGGATCCTTCAACAGTAGCACCAAAATCAAGAACAAGTTCTTTGTAAATAGAGCGCTATTCTTCAGTCCAGGAAATTTCAACCACCACGGAAACAGTGGGTCTAGGGGTTTTTAAAGCATGAAGAATAGAGTTTAATTTCTTTAAAAAAGAATGCACGATAGTCATACCAGATTAGCCTCTTCTATGAATATGCAGTATGTGCTCAAAAATATCACTACCATAATTATAGGCACTGGAAAGATCTTCTAGATCTTAAATGCCCCAGGATTAGGGACCAACCTCCATAGGGCAATTCAAATTACAAGTGGGCTGGATCAGCTGGATTAATATCTTAAGATAAAATAGAAAACTTTCCCTATAAACGGAACTTACTCATGCCTACAGAGATGGCACAGAGCAGACTTCTGCCTGTAGGCACCAGGACTCCAGGGCTTGAAACTCCCTGTATTTATGCCTACCCCAGCAGTTTCTAGGGGGATAGCTCAGAAACTCTGAAAAACAATCTTTTGCGCAGCTATAGCTCAGAATATGCGGAAGCAAGTTTCTCTTCCATTGTATCTTGGAAATCAACATCTTTGAGGTGACAGTTTTACACATCTTGACCCTTCACTACTTAGTATCCTCACAAGACATGCAGGTTATCAAAACCCATGGATATTCACTGCACGTAATCAGGTAACCTAGCTCTGCAAAAAGCCTAACTTGTACTTTCCCTTTTGCAAGGAACTGCCAAAAAATGCATTTCTTTCGCAACTGATAACTCTTTTTCTTGTGAATGCACTCCCCCAGCCCCCAAAACAAAAAACCAAACAAAATTGCAGAGCATGTCTGAGAGTGAAGCACCACAGTGCTCCTCTGGCCTCACTATGAAATCGTATGTCTCATTTCAGATGTCCAATCACAGAAGTTACTCCAGAATCTCTGCCAAAGGAAAACACCACAGAGCTCATTGGCAATAATAACGAATTGCATTATGCAACATTTAAGCAGGTGTTTGCTCCTCCGAAGCATCAGGCCATCTCCAATGACTCTTACCATACTTAGCAATGCAGTAAATTTGCACCTTACGCCTTTCCCTAAAAATCCTTCAAACCACCAAGTTTCTTTCATAACTGAGGTCACATCCATTTAGATTTCCAGGGAACATATAGCCCTTTATAGGGTTCAATAAAACACTGGGGCTTGGCAAGAAGACCGAAGAGAATCACTTTCCTTATCTGCTTCCAAGCAACATACCCTGTTCTTTTTAGTGGGTGAATACCCGCGTACGTAACATTCTGCTTTAAAACCCTGTATCTTATGTTCTGACCAAAACGCAAACACGTCTTTTTAAAGAGCAAAGCACTACACTCTGGAAGGGGTTTTGTTTTAAATATGCTTTGGCAATCATTACCATTCAATGAATAAAAGCATTTTTACTTGGCAAATGCAGAATTAAAAAAAAAAAAAAAAGGCACTAAAAGCTGATTTACGAAACCTGAGCAACAGACTCTTCAAAATTAAGAACAAACCAATTTTGGTGAATCAAATTGCTCAGTTTACAGTATATCTATATATAAATAGGAAGGAAATCAGATTGTAAACCAGGATTTTTATATGAAGCGTAACAAAATATATACCTTCCAATCAACTCAAAATCAGAAATACATTTCTGTAACTTAAGCTTTTTAATGCAGAAAGTGAAAACTGAAAACATTCAGTCATTTTGTTTGTTCAGACTTAGTGACTGAAGTTGTTCAGCTATGAAAAGGGGAAAGGGTAAACAAGATCTGCTTTTAATAAAATGTATTAACCTAACTAGAGGTACTTAGAATTTACTATCCCCATAAAGTTCATATTGAATCTTTATGTAGACCAAAAGTCTTCATTGTACCAGCCTTCAGGTAATAGCAGAAATATATTTTCCAAAACTTAAAATAGCATAGCTCTGCCTCAAATAATTGAAAAACTTTGGGTTTTTTTTAATCTGAATTTCAGTTTTGAACACATTCCCTTTGAACGGCAGGCAAGGTAACAGCAATACAAACAACTGAACTGTGGTTTAGTTAAATTCGAAGAATCTGAGGCAGTGATTTAATTCAAGGAGTTGTAACAATCTCTTCTGTAACTACAATATCAACACAAAGGAATGAATTTAGGCTCTGTTTTGCTCAGTTCAAAAGTGATTCTTTAGCCAACGGTTTGGGTAAGTTTCAGGTTTTGGCAAACTTCTGGTTTGGGCTACCAACTATTTGGAAAGGCTTTTTTTGTTTTTAACACAGAAATGTTCAAATTATTCTAAGGCAAGTGTGCAATTGCAGTCGATTTTTCCATACAAGCAATGAATGATCACAAATCTGCTAGTTCTGTGCTTAATTTATGTATTTAAACTGTACTACACTTTGAAAATGCAGTGCCAAACTGAAATAACGTTAATGTTTTCATTTACAGGTTCAGTACTCTTTATAGGAAGAGTTACAAATCCTTCATAATAAACACTAGACAAATTCACTGTCTTCTGTTCCTCCTATGGCAAGCTTTCTTTCAATGAAATTAAAGGCTACATTATAAGTATTTATTAAATCACTGTTTTAAACAATATCACTTTTGCAAGAATAAGACTGAACAAGCCCTCCACTACCTTACTACTTTGTACACTCCGTTGGAAACTTACAGCTGTCTAGGAATCATTAGCACCACAACTACAGCACAGATAGTAAGCATATAAACATTTGAGGAAAAACCAAACAGATTTTGTCACCTAAATGTTTAAGAATATGGGTCAACAGCTTCTGCTTAACTTCTTCAGGGCTAAAGTCAGGTTGACTGCTGCTGAGTACATCATCTGAAAGAAAGCACCCCACAAGAAAGTTTTGTGATGTATGTTGTTTTTCCACAAGCACAACCTTATTTCCCTGTCCTGCCGTCAAAAACTTAAGAACAAAATTGAAATTCAGTCTGGTCCCAGGCTTAGATATAATCCAGCTGAGATAGTAAGATAACAAGCAAACAGCAAAATGCTGTGAAAAGGAAATCCAGTTGAAAGGCTGTTTCAAAACTGACAGAACAGGTAGGAAGCAGAAATACCTACTCAATCGGTGACCGAACAATTATTAATGCCAAAAAACATAGCAGTACTACATTTACTGCCTTTTATTTTACTTTTTTTTTATGTGAACACAACACAGAATGGATATTCCTGACGAACATTGAATGAGGCTAAAAGCATCTAGAAAAATGCTTTTTCTTCAGCATACTGACAAAAGTTGGGATATAGTGAGGGTTTTAGTACAAGATTCAGCAACTCACGGCACAAGCATCAGAAACCCAGGTCCATAAAGATTCTGGGTGAAGACTGCGAACCACTGACTCCTAGGAAAAGCATCAGAGAGTAGCTGCTCCCACTGAATCAAACAAACAAAACTTTCCAGAAGTTAGGAGCTTCAAGCACAGACGAAAGATCTGGCCAACAAAGCATTCAGTGACATTGTGTCCAAGCAGCAGCACCTTCTGGCTGTTCCTGCATTCGTAAACATGTAAAAACTTCTGAAATAGAAAAATTCTGTACAGCATTCCTCAAAGGCTACTGACCCCTGCCTTACTATGCTGCATGCTCATAAACCTGTGGGGTTTTGTCATTGCTGTGGGCATGCATACAGGACATCAGTTTGTTACGCTAGTCACCAAACAGCAAAGCGCAAAGTACACAAGGCATCATCCTACCGTAGCTGCGATTCACCAGTATCTTCCTTTCACTCATTCTCCCCTTAAGAACAGAATATCCAGTGATACAAAACTGCTCTTCATTCTTTAATGCTGACACTAGAATATGTAAGTTATGGAAAGGGAAGGCAAAATGAACCATTCCAATAAAAACTGTACTCAATCCTACACAAAGATTAAAATAGAGCTTTTATTGATGGAATAACAAAAGTGCTTTTCTTAAATATTTTTCAAAATACATTTATACAACTTACAATAATATATCCAAAATAACTGTATATACAAAACATTACCTTGTTTAATGTATGTGCTTTTTTTTTTTGAAAACTACAAAGCAACTTTTTGGCAAAGTTCAACCTTAAGAGGTGATAGTTTTGAATGTTGGATTAAGAAAAATAGAACCTGAGGGAAAGTGACACTTAAGTCCATGACAAGCAAGAAGTTCTCCATTTAGTTAAATAAAAATGTTTTTGTAATATTTTTTCACATTACAAAAATAACAGAAGTGAAGGGAAAAAAAAAGATGATGGATACTTTTCTCATCATTCTATAGAGCAGCTTCTCATCCTTTCAGGTACAGGAACTTGAGATAAGAGTGCATGTCAAAAATGAATGCAAGTAAGGACAGCAGTGCCCTGCTGTAGCTTTCTCTTGTGCGCAGTGTTTCTTAGCTGCTGTTGATATGGTTGACTTGATTGGATCTGCGATGGATTTCTTCCAGAAAACTCTCAAGCTGTTCTATCAGCATTCGTTTTTTAAACCTGTATTTAAAAGAAAGCATAATAATGGATGCACACAATAATACGTGAAACATTGTTCACAAAACTTTTACTGAACCCTGGAAACTTCAGTTATTATTTTAGGTCCAGTGCACGATGAGGTTATATATACCTCATACGTATATATGCAGTCTCCTAAAGTTCTGGTAAACTACTAACTTGCTTTTCCATTTAATGAGAGAATACAAAACTATGCTTACTACAGGCTATTCTAGCACGTTGCTGAACATCACTCAGCCCTCAGAAAGCCAAGAAAAAGAGAGTTAAGCGTTTACTGTTTCCAGAAGTAAAGTTCTGAAGTACAGAAATAAAATATATGCCAAAAGAACTATAATCCTAAAGCTGGCAACAGCTTTTAGGGATTATTTGCATGCCTTCACAGTGCATTCACAAAAGTTAAGCAAAGTTAGTACTGGTGAAGGAATAGCCATTACACAGTGCAGAGCAGATTTCCTGACAAGAAAATACAAATTAAAAGTTTGAGAAAGAAATTAAAGAAAATACAGACATAATCCATACCTGGAGTCTCTGCAGTTCTATTCCATATTGATTATATAAATTTGAACAGCAGACCATTTTGTCACCCTGCCCCAGAACAGACAGCTCCTTGCTGTTTCCAGCTAGCCCTCCCCCTTGCATCTGAGAAGCCACTTCTAACCAATACTTTGGTAACCATACGCATACTCAAAGATAAGTAGCAAGGAAAAGATGACACACTTTCTCAATTCAGTACTATTCAGAACTATACATAGAGTTCAGTCCTATGACCATACTAAACCCCAGCAAAAGCCTCTAGTCCTGGCCAGGCCTCCCAGCCCATGTTCTTGGCTCACACAAACATGGCATCTGCCCTAATTCCTGGGCCACAGACCTCCCTGTAATCCCAGCCTGACTATGGGGAAACAAGCCCCCAGTTCCAACCACTTACTATCTCATTGAATACCCATGCTCTGGGCCCTTACCCATCCTTCTCATCACAGTTCTCCTTAGTAACCCCACAGAAACCCCACACTCCAGGTACTGCTTCCCCTCCATTCTTCCTCATTGCTTTCAAAACTGCTCCCTTCTTGTTGAAAAAACATTAATCTAGGAAAGAGATAATTATTCCTTCTCATTCCCTGTAGTAAAAGTCAAATTATTTAAGCTAATAGCAAAGTCTTTACTATAATATATCCTAGTGAAAATTTAACATGCTTATATTCTGCTTAAGTGACTAGGCAACATTACCTTCCAGAATACCTTCAAGCCCCTCTGAAGCAGCTGTACAAGTTAACAGCAGACATTTCCTAGAAACTTAAAACCTGGTGGGAAGTGGGGGAAAACACCACATTGCTAACTATTCTCACATTACTGTTGGCATAAGAATTCAGGTTTACAGTGCACCATGTCCAGCCCCTCAGTACACCCCACTGAAAGTTCTTTTCCAAATGACGAAGCCTACAGCAAGCGATTTTTTTTCAAGGCAACAGAAACAACTTACCACATTAACTAATATTGTAATTAACAGAATTAAGCATGGACTGTAATTCAGCTCTTCACTCTGCTAGGAAAATTAGAACCCTTAATAATAAAGCTTCCTTGAGTAGTTCTAGCTACTGAGCGTAAAGCTTCATTATTATTTTGAAATTGGTTGTATTAACTCTTGCCAGCACTTTTATCACAAGTGGGTATTGTTCAGCATTTTGTTTAGGTACACACTTTGGGCTTTCCTATGTGTATCAGTAGGTTAAAGCTCTTAGTTTGGAGAATAAAGGGAACTGAATTTCTCATACTGAGAAGTTGGTTAATTTGAGAATTTTGATCCTGGTTTTGCCAGCATTTGCTCTATGCTATTTAGCAAAGAATAAAAAAAACCCCACTTATTCTTAGTGCTAGGACCATAAATGAATTTCTATGCCAACTCCAGAAATACTGAAGACCTCTCCACTACATCAGCTAATTTCTTTTAGTCCTTTCCTAAATAACTCTTCATTTTGTGCATCCAAAGTTATAGACACCTTTTGGGAAGTCATGCCTTTTGTGTTCAATAAGGACTCCTTGTAAGCACTAACACCACCCGCCCAGGCTGAGCCAAATGTGTATTACTAAGCATAAGAAAAGTCTTTGTCAGAACAGAAATAGTCAAGAATTTGAAAGTGAGATGTGGTATCTCCTCATCCTTAATAGTTTCACAATCCACTGGAAGAAAAATAAAATCCATTATCTATCCCATCTTGATTTCTGCCTCTCAAAAGTGATAGCTTTTATGCTATCAGAAGAGGAACTGTGGGGCAGTCTGTTTCCAAAGAAAGCTGAAAACTGTGGATTGTTTCAGAAATCCTCCTCTTCCCTCACACCTCTCTAATGGATTAACCTCCAGAATTGAATGGGGACTGTTTTTAAACACACACTTTCTTGCTGAAACGCTGAAGAGCTTTCTTACGTCTGTGTTCAGAGTCAGAGCTTCTTGGAGCAGAGAAAGAAAGCAGGCATCCCAAATGTGAATTGCATTCCATGACATTGCAAAGGTCAGCTATCAGTTAACAAAACAAGACTATCTTGACAACTCTGGAGAGCCTAGAGGGATGCAGGGAGTGGGGAACCTCGATTAAATACGACAGCTTGCCTGGATAAGGAAAGAAGCAGAAAACTGCAGTGGGATTGTAGGCAGTGTTATCCAGGTGGATAAAATGACCACACTATAAAAATCTAACCTAGGAGAGAAGAGGAAGGAGAGAGATTAAGCTGATCCTACACTCAAACCAATAAAAATTAAAGTTTAACAACAGTCAAGAGAAACAGAATTGCCAACTTTTTCCATCAGTAGATACAGAAAACTGTTGGCTATGGTGAGAGACAGGATCTAATTCCGATGCATCCAACAGCAGCACTGAGCCGCTGCCAGGTTTTGTAAGGAAACAGTCATCTCAAGATAACTGGAATAGAGAGGTTGTGCAACAGAAATGAGAATTACAGATGAACTAAAGAGTCTAATTTTAGAGGCAAAAATATTTCAACCCCACAGTATTGTTTTGGTGTGCTGAAACAGCGAGGAAGCACTTATAATCTACAGGCTACAGAACAACACTGAGAGGTGATATAACAATAAAGACAGATCAAGCAAAAGCATGATAAAAGTAATTCTTGCTTTAGGATGAGCATGATCTATATAAATCTGCATGCCCCACTGTGCTGGCAGAAGGCTAGAGGAGCTGTATGAATGTCCAACATTCACGGTGTACCTTAAACTCTCAGCATGGTTTTATCCCAAAATTACTTTGATTTTTATTTAGTCATAAAATTTGTTTAATAATGCCACAGGAAAAAAGCTGACTACTACAAAAACAGATTAGAGAAAAAAATGAACTATTCTTTGAGGCTTCTGAAATAAGCCTCAAAGTTACAGTTATACTTATGATCCAAGCAAGATGCTGGAATTATTAGTTCACTTCAAGTCAAACACTATTGGTTCCAATCATAATTACATGTTTCTCCTTTCTTTCCTCTCAGTAAACATGTAGAAGGCTAAGCAAGTATGGTTGGTCTAAGGATGCTGTAAGGAACAGTTTCTACTCGGATCAACATGGGGTACAACTATCTCTGAAGGAAATAAATCTGAAGAGCAGAGACCTCTTTATGGAGCATACCTGGATCTCAAAACTATTTTTAGAACAAGATTTGGGGTTTATACAGAATAACGAATTTAAACCATTTCTGAAAGCTTAATTCACAGTAATATGCAGTTCCATCAGGTTTTCAAATTAGCAGTACACTCATACCTGAACTTTGGAACCTGAATGATGTTCTAAAGTTACCTTCTCTTTCTATACGATTGTCCATCTACATTTATGGTGATTTGGCAGTTACACCTGCCAACATTAAGACAAAATCTGAGGCAAAAAGGTAAGCTTGTGCAAACAACATACATCAGGAAGTTTATGTGTCTCTGTTTTTTTTCTAGGGAATTATATACTTGCAGTGCAAAGCACTGTGTGGCAAGTTTCAAACAAAGAACTGCATGGTTGTCAAGCAGTTCTGTATGGCAGCACATGGTGCATTTTTATAAGATTAATACCATTCAGTTACCTACCTCGATGCTTCTTTAATAACATTTTGTAAAAATATCAGTCGGGTCTGTAAGCTTCCTTGTACGTGCTTCAGTAAAGAGAAGATTCTTTCATATTCTTAAAGTGAAGAGCAAAATCACAGTTACTTAAGAAACACCTTTACAGATATCTGTTGTAATAGATCCAAGTGAAATGCAATAGATTTCGTTCAGTTTTTGTAAGTTTTTAGGATATATCTCCTATCAACCAGGCATGTAGTAATGACATACTGTTTAATGAACACTAACATTAAAAAACACAGGATACTGCAGTTTAGGATATTACTGAAACACCTAATAAGTTAATTGTAATAATGATCATATAAAAAACAATCATTTCATGAACACCAATAGGTATAGCAATGTTTTAATCACTCATCCAGGAAGTTTTTAGCAGAGGTTTTAAAACAAATCTTTTCAGCTTTAAATTTATTTTGCTTCAGTGTCATGGTTCAGTATGTTTCTAAAATAGTGATCTAATATGAATTCTTTGGCTAGCTCTCATGCCAATCATCTGAAAGAGAGATTGGGTATACTTACTCCTTCCTGGTTTTCGGATCTCTTTCATAATTTGTGCTCTTAGCTCTATATTAATCTCTCTGGAACTTCTGCAATGCACTGTTTTTTTCCCTTTGCTGGGTGAAGACATTGGCAAGTTCTCTTCAGTACTTTGCTCTTTACTACCCGATTCCTCATGATTCTCCAAAAACCCATCAACATTCAAGTTATTCCCCAAATGTTCATGGCCTACATCCTCTGTATGAGCTGCCGATCGATCCAAAGAATTGAACGGAGAAGAGGACATTGAAAACTCTGAATCCACAGTATTTGGGAAAACATCTGATGAAAGTGGGTCTGTAACATGATTCTCAACCACATCATCCATTGTAACCTCATTATTTGTTTCTGATGCTGAAAAAACAAAGATTACACTTGTCAGTTTCACATTCTTTATCATCTGACCCAAGTCAAGAGTCAGTTCAGTATCAAACTCTTGTAAAGCCATGCTCCAGCTTGTACAGTCTACTGCATGTGCCAAGCATAAGAAAACTTGTTTGTGGGTTGTAACATCAAGCACATGACTGTATCTCCTGGCAATTAATGGCTTAAAAAAAATCACAGGTATATTCTTTAGATGAAAAGGGAAATTGCTATATGGACTACCAACAAAAGAAAAAGCACCTGTAAAACGTGCTTTTATGACATGTTTGTCTTTCTCCGTTACACTGAACTGACAAAGTTCACTTTAGTGCTGAACAGTGAGCCAGACTGTACACAGCACCTCAGCTACATGCTAAGGGAAGTGAATTCACTGCACTACAGCAAAATTCAAATTAACTTCATGTTGCAATACTTTTAGAGCATCTGAATTCCCAGGCAAAGGAAGAACACCCTTCTGACTGTTTACATTGTCTCCTCATTTAATACAGGAAACACATTGTTTATACTGGGAAGTTCATATGAAAGAGACTTCTGTCTGAAGGACTATATTAACTCCTTCTGTAATTAACCCCAGGTGCACACTTACATACTTCATTTTCAAAAATGAGGGATAAAATTGCCATATTTGGGAAATCAGCCAATGGTATTTCTACATGAACAAGTTTTTTGCATAAATTAAAAAGTAAACTCTTTAAAGATGATGAAGATTCACTTACTTTTGTGAATAGGAATAGGTTTAACAAGATCAGGCTGTGCTTGTGTGATTGGTGTTGGTGGCCCTTTTCCTCCAATGTGGTTATTCACAACCGGAGGAGTTTGCGGTCGACCTCGGAGCAGGGGGGACATACAACGTCGTCTTTTTGGAATCCCTTGCATATTTGGTTCTCCAGGTCTTTTATGTTTATTTTGAGGCCCTGATACAAATTCATCTGCTTCATCTATCATCATTCCCTGTAATTAATTTAATGGGGAGAATTCTTAAACTTTACACCAAAACCACATAGTATAAAATACAATGACTACCTTGGTGTTATGATGATGTTTACCACATAAGGCAACTATGTACAACATGCCATTATGTACTGAATTCTCAAATATCAACTAAATCCTTCCTAGATTAAATCAATGTGCTTAAGGCCCTTATCCAACAGTTTGCCAAGTATGACAACTGAGTGGACTGTCAAACTTCCTTTTCAGTAATTGCAAAATGACTCAAACATTTAAAACAGCTCTCCAAGTGATATCGGCAATTTGGTCAAGTCCAAGACAGATTTGGGTAAAAGGGAGAGTCCATGCTCTCAGAGTTATGGGAAGCTTTTTATGGGGGAAATTTGGTAAAGGAAACATGATTAGGTAATAACTATACTACAGTGACAAACATATTTCATCTATAATACAATTCAGAGGCATAATACTGGTTTTCCAATAAAGGCTGCCCTCCACAGGATACTATTGATGGAAAAACATCTGAGGCACTTTTCTTCTAAGCACTACTTTTCCAAATACTTGAAAGTATTTCTCCAATACACTGCTCTTTGAATGGCCTAATCAGCAGCACACACACTCACAACAGCACATTTTTAAAAAAGCTTTACGGAAAAGTCACCTTTTTGTCCAATTTGAATGGATTGCCAAATGTATGAAGCCTTCGTGGTTGATCAGGATCAAGCTCTCGAAGTGGAGAAGGTACTTGTTTTAGATACTCCTGGTAGTTTCCCATCTGTGCTATAGGTACGCTGTGAACTTGATCTATCATAACAGAAGGGCTTATTAATATATGATACTGCTCACCTTATGAGAATTTAATCCATATCCACTTCACATCTCCAGTTTTCAGTCTTTTATCAAATGCATTAACAAAATAACTGTGCAAAACTCACCATTATTCTTGCCTAATTGGTATTTACATCATGTTTTGAGTGCAGGAAACTTGCTTAAATGAATCAGTATGTTTCTTGTTTACTTATCATTATGACAGAGAAATAAGCAATAGTTGTCATGCATGGATGTTAGTTTTCCAATGTGTCCCGCAACAGGGTAGATGGGTGAAAAAACTGAGACTGGGAACAAATTATAACTAAAATATTACTACAAACAAAAGATACATTAATGCAAAGTAGTAATGCCATGCTGCATACAGCTTTGACACAACTCTACCCAATTTTAGCCACCCAAAATTTAATTGAGGAGACTAGCATTTTCCCAAAGCAATGGTGATTTTTGATCCCCGGGAATCAAATTCTAAAAATCCACAGGACCCAATTCTGAACTTGCTATGGATTTAGTTAAAGTTGCCAAGCCTTTATCAAGCAAAACATATGCTAGCAGAAATAGCAGAAAAAACCTAACATTAGTTTTTATGTGGTTTAACCCCCTCCCCAAAGAACAATTTCTCTGCATTTCGCATTACATTATCACTCGATCACAGATGTTAATCTGACCTAAGTAGTGGCAGGACACTTTCATACACTTTCACCTGCAATGCCCTTCTCATTTACTCCACTTATTTCATTATCTTCTGTTAGGTGCCATAAAGCAGTGCCAGAAGACCCAGTAGAAAGGTAAAGGAATAAATCAGCAGGCTACTGAACTATTCGCTGTCGGTCTAAAGGACAAAAGAATTACACTGGCAGCACCCAGTGAGCAAGTTTACTCTTCCACTGCTCACAGTCCACTTCCATGGAGAGAGATCATAATGTTCAGAACTGTCCTGTGATTTTTTTTCTCAGATACATCAAGAAAGTTGGGAAAAAACAGTAAACAATCAAACTTAAGTAAAAGCCCAAGTCTCCTCATACAGACTAAAGGACAGAGTAGTGAATCTGCAACCTTCTCTATCTTCACCATTTTTTCTTCCAATAAGTTATTTAAGGAAAAAAAATAAATCTAAAAACCCATGCAGTTTAATGGCAGTATTAGACATCCACTAAGTTTTAAAGAACTACGCTATTTGTTACAGTCTTAATTTTTTCAGTACCAATCGTATCACAGGTAGACAAAAAATAAACTGTTATCTAACCTTCATCTTGTCCTTTGAGGAACTTCTGAGTACTCTTCAGTAAATTAGATCTCATTCGTGTTAACTGATCCAAAAGATTTCTTCTGGGTATGTCATAAGCATTTCTAAAAGTCTGAGGTTTCAAATCCTATGGTTCCAGTAAATAAAGTTCCAATTAATACCATGTATGAAACAATATCTAGCATTTCAATGGAAGTATATTGAAAATAACAACATTACACACAGTGGTGCTTACCTTATTCAGCAAAGCTATTTGGAACCCAGCATACTCCTTCATATTGAGGTCTAGAGGTCTATGAGGAATTTCCCCAGTAATCCCCTGTAGCAGATGTTGAAAATCGTTCCTATGTGCCATAGACAGGTTGTGTGATCTGCTTCTGACCTTAATTCCAGTCTCTTGCGCTACCTTTTTGCCTACAGAGCCAATGACTCTATCGGACTCTATTTTGGCCTTAATTTGAAATAAATAAATAAATAAAATTGACAATATGCTCTTAAAAGGATTAGTCAGACTTATTCATTTTAAATTCCCACCTACAAGATTCAACAATGTGCTAATACACTATGACGACCATAACCAGGAAGAGTGCTTAAGGAGTACTTAATACATAACGACTTAACGCTTACTACAATTTTAAATATAGTGAACAGTTTGTGCCTAGGTCTTCTGCATAGTTCTCCTCTGCTGCCCATTATGGTATCTAAGCACCAATATGCATGCAATGCTTTTATTTTCATAAAATGCCATAATTTGGACTAGTAACTCTCTGCAAATCTATCTGTACTCAACACAGGCTGTTTTCTACAACAGCTAAACACTGTAACTCTCAAATGACCGATTCTCCCACAACTCTAGTTGCGATCAGTCACGCAATGGTCTCAACTCTTTAAAAGCTCAATACAAATAATCATAACATTAATAAATACAAAATACATGATAATATCCAATTCTATTTGACTAGACAGACCTAACCCCCAATATTATGTTAGATTTGTACCAAAATTAAACATGTTCATAAATGCCAGCTTTTTGGCAGAATACAGTTGAACAAAGAGCCAAAAGTAAATCAGTAATACACCTGCCAATGTTGTTTTTGCAGTTTCACATAAATTTATAGACTACTCAAAATTGGAATCTGTACTTGTTAAGAATACTGAGTCTCTACCGGCAGTGCCTTTCAGAAGTCAGAAAAGCTTTAAGTACAATTTGCGGTGCACGTCATTACATTTTAGGAGTCTAAGATGTGTAGAGAGACCAGTTCACAGCAAGTTCGAGCAATACGACTATGATTTAATAGGGTATACTGTAAACTTCAAGAGGTTTGCTTCCTCAAATAATCATTTATATTAATGTTTTAGGAAAACAGCTGGTCCATAAGAACTCACTAGCTAAGTTACAAGTACTTGCACTACTGTTTCTTGAATTTTCAAGCCTACTGCATTATTTTATTATCTTGAACAAGAAAGCTTAACGTGCACAATTCAACAAAATAAAAGTGGAGGTAGCAGGGCAGAAATGCTTTAGCTGGTGCAGGAGACTACTCAAAGATATGGGCACTATTCTGAACACAGTCAATTTCAAAAGGTCACTTGCCACTTCTACATCTGTATCCTTATTTGAGATTCTGAATTATGTCAGTTTACTTTATATTTACTGAACACTTTTCTATTTCACTTCGTACGCCAAAGAAAGGACACTTTCTGATTCAGATGCACAAAGTACAAATCTCTTTTCTGAAAAAACGCCAGAACATATTTAATATCTAAGGTAAGACAACATGTTTTCTTTTGGACAAAAGTATGTTACTGTCTGTACAACTAAAAATGCTCCTTGAATAAAAAAAATCATCTCAATTCGTACCTCCATATCTATCTTTATAATCCAGTCTATAAAGTCTATATTTAAATGTTAAGTTTTCCTTCAATTCATAAAACCAAAATGCTTTTTTGCTAATTGCTTATGGGAAGGTATTAACTTGATCTCTCTGCTCTTTTTTTCCTTCAAAGCCCTTGAACTTGAATATTTTAAGATTATCCTGATATTAGAGTAAGTTTTTACTGCTCTTTTGCTTCAACATTACCTGCTGACTCAACTTTTTGAGATATGAAATGACACTGTAACTAAGTCCATATTCCACATTGTCAGCTATAAGGTTTGGTGCTCCCATCATTCTCACAGCTTTCTTCAAAGGCTGAAACATGGAATATATTTTATAGTCATATTTAACTTTGTAAGCATTGTATACATACTTCAACTAACTATATCCATTTCAAACAGAACCTGAGGTCCTCAAAGTTAGGACAGAAGAAAAACAAAGACTTTCAGGGCAACATTTTTTTTTTGTTGTTTTAAAGTACTGTTCCATTCATACAGAATCAATTATTAACAGAGATATCATTTATATACAAGTCACAGCTGATGAAATTTTCATAATATTCAGGACTCAAGCCTTCCATGGGACTCCAGTGAAAACAGTATCATTATGCATGAAATTTAACTATTCACTCTTAAATTAATAAATATTCTACTTGAAATAGGGAATACATCCACAGTGGAAAGATAACTATAGTAACATAATAAAACAGAAACTTTTAACACAGTAAGTCATCTTACCCCAAGATAATAAGGAGGCATTGTCTTCAGATAGCTTTCAAATGCCTGCCGCCATTTCAATGTAGGCTTTGCCTTGTGTACTTTAAACAGATCATCTGATGGTTATAAAAAGAAGAGAGACAAAATGAAAGGCAAATCTAGACAGCATTGCATCTTTTTTTCTAATAGAAGAAACTCTCAAAGAAATGCCAATTCCTCAGTGCTTAAATTAATACATGTATTTTAACATATATATAACTAAATATACACCCAGACAAGATTAACACTGCAGCCAAAAGATGGAACCTAACAAATTATTTATCAAATTGAATTGGTAATTGAGACAACAGATTGGGAAAAATAGCTCCTAAAATAATGAAAGAAGTGAGACCAAAACATATCTGAAAGCATGATGATTAAATACATCATCTTAGACATTGACTCTGAGTCATGAACGTCAGCCAACTGGTAATAAGTGAAACAAGATACTGATGACAATGCCACCTCGACATTCTACCTTTCTACAGGTGTGTGATTAATACTAGCATTAATTGCAGTAATCTATTTAGACGAGATCAACTTTTCAATTGCCTACCACCTAAGAAAATTTTTATGAAGTGGTATTTACCTAGTAGTGGAAGAAGGACTGGATAATTGTAAGGCATCACAAATAAATTCACACAGTTCAGCGCTGTACTAGCTTTCAAGTAACCAAAAGGATGACCAAGTTCACTGTATTTTGCACTATTGCTTACATATACCTGCAATAAAACACAGCATATTGTATGTAAATCCAAAATATTGTGTGCTGAAATTTTACATCCTGTTTTATTCTGTAATCAAAGTATATGGAAAACAGCATTCTATAAATAACTTCAATTCAGGATGCACTTTACTTGCCTGCCAGCAGGTCTGCGGGGATTTTCTTTCCAGGATAAACTGGGTCAGTGGTGAAGGTTCTAACTCATATTTATCAAAAGGCAGTTTGTCAATGACCATCGGTTCAGAGTCAGTACAGGAAAATTTCACCACAGGATGAGATGTGCGAGGTGGCTAAACATAAGCATTCCACTGTTAGTAAGTCTGCACAATGATTAAAATGCAATTGTGCTACGACAGCTAAAGCAATACAGGTCCTTTGAAAACAGACATATTTAAGAAGCCTATTCAACACAGGATTCATATCTATTGTTAATGAGTCCTAAGCAATTAATTTAAGATACTAGCACTGTCTTAAAATCTGAAGTAATTTTATCTTCTAAATAAATGCCAGCTATTTTACCCAGTAAGACTAGAACAGTATGCAAGTAAAATTTCTTGCATATACACAAAAACTTTGCAAATGGAAGAAAATCCCAGCGAGGACAAAAAAAAAAAAATAAATCTTCAATGCTACTCTGGGGTATGTCCATTTTTATTCCTCACAGAAGCAGGTGCTGTACTTCTGTATTTGCTGACTTCCTCCAGTACTTTTCCTTCCTCGCAAATTTAAAAGTTACAAAATTCAAACTGAATTATAATGACCAAGAGCAGCATGAATTCAGTAAAAGCAAGCTTTAGAAGAACTCACATTTTAACTAGGTCTGTGAAAAATTATTTCAATTCAAGCAATTTAAGTGTTTGGATTTTAATTTTTTTATTAATCACATGGAAAAGGCCTTTGTACCTCAAGTTTCAAGTATAAGTTAACAACATATTTGAAATTTCTTTTGCTGAAAGGGAAAGCTGATTTTTTTGTTTGTGATGAAAATTGGAGCTGTATGCCTTCCACTGAAAGGTCTTCAGGAGAAGGAACACAAGCTCTTATACGCACCCTGAGCCTCCAAGGCCCCTAGAACCTGGGAAGAGCTCAATTGGGAAGCTTCCTTCCATTTACTCTCTTTACAAGAGGGTAATAAATATGTACAATTTACTAGGGAAATACAGGGTTTCTTAGACCTTCCACCTCAAAAGTAATTTTTCTGTATCTATAAGCTCTAGCCTCTTTCTTTTAGGATGAGCCACCCAAACGGTATCTGCCCACAGAGCTGCTCACGCCTTGAGTGTCTCCACTCTTAAGGAAGGTGTACTGTCCAAGTGCACACAAAACAGGAGGCCCAACCAACTGAAGGAACTGCAATTCTCTTCAAGGAAGATGCCTCCAATAAATAGTTGTGGTGGAGTTTTTGACCAAGCCACGAAGCAGTTATACTAGGAATAAAAAGGCTGCAAAAGAAGTTGAATGCTAAGACTTGACAAGTCCAATAACCCTGGGCTAGACAGCAGAATTATTTATACCTCAGAGCAGTGGGAGCAGCCATTTACATGTTGATCCGTCAACATAATTATTAGCAGACTTTCATATACATTTAAGAAAGCCTTGATAGTATCATTACCTACACTACACGAACAGTCATTGGAGTAGGACTATTTGAGACAACTCCACTGTGGATCAGTTAACAGGGAGGAAAAGAAAAATATCTAACTATGGACTCTTAAGTAGACAAGAGTTAGAACATATGCTATGTTTTAACACTGTATTTTCAGAAGAGTAAGGAAATACAAGCCTTCAAACACTATCGGGAAACTTAGTTCCCCAACATCACATAAGGAAGGTCCAATGTGGAATTCCAATTGATGTCAACAGGACTTTAGCTGCACAGGCAATAATACAGTGCTTTTGCAGTTATGTGAGCTATACATGCTACAACTGAGAGAATAATTTTTTACTATCTTGCCATTTGGGTAAGTCAACGTCATGTTTTTAGCAGATTTAGTTCAACAGCTCTTTACTTGGCAAGATCTATTTTAGCAATCTCAATCAAGATCCGCAGTAGCAGACAAACCATACTGACTCTACACAGCGAGGGGAGACAGATATGCCATTGATAGTGATTACACGGAGTACATAGGACAGTTTTGCTACATAGCAGCTTTTTAATATCCAGTACACCATGACATTTTGTTTTTTAAAAGACTATAGAAGATTTACTTTTATTCATATATACTAGCTTGCTTTGTAGTTCAGAAGGGTATCCCCGTCCTTCAATGAATGTGGCTGCAGATGCCAGCAATATCAAACCTGTAAATATGACTAAAATTTCATACTTTTATCACTCCTCAACAACCTGTATTTCAAAGGACTTTATATATTTTCAAACAAAGGAGATAAAATTTATGAAAAGTTCAATGAGTTTGCCAGTCAGCACATTAGTTTCAGCTCAAAAAACCCACAAAAATTCAATAAAAATCATCATGAAATGCAGGAAGCAATTATACAACTGCATTATTTCTACTTTAATGATTTTCAAAGATGAGCAGAAATACAAAAATACATTATACTATACTAATGATTAGTTCTCAGACCAAACAAAAGGCAGTGGCATACATTCTTTTACAAAAAAGAACAAATAAAATTAATTCTCTAGGCAGTATTTAAAAAAACAAGGTGAGTTTCGCTACTTGGGATAAATTGAAGGTATGGCTACACTGAACAACAGCAGATGAAATTACATTCACCAGTTAGAATGAAGACAGAACTACCACAAGGATTCAAAATTGGGAAGATCATACTATCTTCTATTAATACCATCCGCGAGGCAATAGAATTTGATAGTCTGTTATCAAAGTGCCACCTTATTTCTAATTTGATATTTTAACCAAGTTCAAACAGAAACATTACGTGCATGCACGAGCTCGATAGATAAATCTGTTAAGGTTGTTTCTTAATGCTTCAAAGTTACTAAAAAGCAAACCCCATAGTATTATTTGCTCATCAGTAATTCAGTCAAGACAACTGCAACACGGGTTTACACGTATCATTCCTTCATGGGTCACACTGCTTTCACAGTAGCTACAATGAAGTACCTATCTCAAGATTTAAAAATCAGTGAATAGGAAATCCTGGAATATTCCCCCACAGACAAACCCTGTGCTTTATCTCACTTCAGTACGTACCAGCGTTGGAGAATTTTGATCTGGCCAAAAGGATTCAGGAACAGGCCAATGACCTATAGGAACCCCAGTTTTAGGGTTTGGTCTGACATAAATAAGTTTGTGACAGCTGTGCCAAGGTTGGGGTCCAAAGGGTCTAGAAATATCCACCTGCCCATCTACAGAAAAAAAAAACCAACAGGCTTTATGAGTCAAAATAGAGTTAAAACTCAAAAAGAGTATTAAACAACTTGTGTGAAGAGTTTAAGAACTATATCCCCAGGGAAGCTCTTCCTGCAGTTAATATTATTTCTAAGAACAGCAGATAGCTGTCAGTAAGCATTTCTGCAAAACCCCAGAAACTATGAGAAACCAAGTAAGCACTGAATGTTTACAGGATCAGGGCTGAGAAAGCCGATTATCTGGACCCCTTCATAATAATCAGTTTTTTTCTCCTCCCATTGTCATTACCAGATAACCTTCAAATCTCCACGCATTAAAACAAATTGATACACACAACTAACACTGCTGGACTAACTTTTATTACCACAAAGTAGGATTAAAAAAATCCCACAAATACTTCCCAGTAACATCCTAAGAGGGACCTAGTTAAGCCACTTAGAACAAGAAGTTAAGGCTGCACAGTTGTATTTGCTATTTTAACTCTTAATGCAGCCACTTTACTACATTAAACAAAAAAGGATAAAAGCATATAGACCCACAATATTTCCATATCAAGTTATTTACATTTCTAGCTGGTTGAAAACTACTACTTAAAACTCATGAACCCATTTAACTATGCTTAATGTGAATAACTGCACTCAAGTCTACCTGAGTAATATGACCAAATGCAGAGGTTTTACACAGTGTCTAGCAGCTATAGCCAGCATTTGAAAAAGTACAACAGAATTTCAGACATTGCAAGTCCTTTTTGTAGTAATGTTTTTTAAATTGCAACTGTTTTCCTTTTGTTTTGGCATCTATTACTTTAAGTTCACTAAATTATATTGATAGTCATCCCTGCCATTTGATATCACAGTGTAAAAAATTTCAAGTACCATCAATTGGTGAGGGATCCGGTCCAGCTTTTTCAAAATTTATTACCACTCCACTTTGCACTTTTTGCACCAATGACTCAAGACACTGATTCAGCATTCTTGGAGAGCACACACAATATGATCGACCTAGAATGAAACAGTCAAGGTTAAGGATGTTCAGTGTTTCTGCCTTTATTTCATTCAAAACTGTTCACCTGAAACACACATAGATTTATGTATGGATCACTGATTTAAAGCTTCTACTGAACACTCCGCTCCTCCTTTAAGTAGCAAGGCAGCCTACTGAAGCAGTGACAGTGTTACATGCACGTCATTGGAAATGTTTGGGTTTTAGCCTCTTAATCACTTTAACTCAAATTCTTGCATTGCATTCATGGAAAATGGGCTCCCCCTTGTGACAGACACCAACACTTAACTGTCTGCGAATTTCAGCCAAGGTACTGTTAGCATAGCCTCTGTTACAGCCAGAAAGCAGTGGAATCAAATCTTTTTGGAATGCTTCTTAAATCCCTTTGCTTGCTTTCTATCACACTCCCTCCGATGTGTCAGAAGAATCATTATGTTTTTAACACGTGATGTAATCAAAAATTTTTACAAACCAATTATAAAATTAATGCCTGAGTTTGATCTGGAATATAATTTCTAAGAGGTTAAGAATATGAGTTATGATGGAGAGAAAAGCATCAGCTTTACAGAATTATTATGCATTCTGCATTGCATTCTGCATGCTCTTGAGGGGAGGAAAAAATAAAAACCAACCAACCCACAACCCAACACATTTCCTTCACTTTTGGCTTCTTTAGATCACAGAATGCCAGGAATTTGGCAAAACTGTAATGCAGAATAGACTCAATTCTTACAATTTCTAACTGTGATACCACGGTGCGTTAGAAAAACTTAAGTTTTCTCTTCTAAAAAACTGCTAAAGAAAGTAGATTTACACCTTCCAAGACAGGACACATTAAATTATTTGTAGCTTTAATGAAATAAGTGTCTTTAGTTTTATTATATAGGAGTTCTGAGTTTTTACAAAGTAATATAAGAACTTAGAAATACTTATTCCACCACATGTACATGATTAATAGAGCTAAATTGAATTAATTTTCAAAAGTATTGACTTAAAGGAAATCAGGGCACTCACCTCCTGTGACTTCGCACATAGGTGTGATTGCAGAGTCATCCACCGGTACCCCTGTCATCTGCTCCGATTCTGGTGCCGTAATACCAGGCAAACGAAGAACCAAAGCAAACAGCCTCTGATCCCATCGAAAGGGTTCCTTAGTCAACTCACTTCCAGGTAGAGGGGAATTGAGAGGTAAATGGAGCTGAAAAGGAATTTAAATCTGTGAATATACTGCTTTAAAAAAAAAATTTCAGGTTACATAGTGATGGCAATTCATTCTATATAAACACACTTATAACTTCTCCATAGATATTTATAATTCAATTCAGGTACTGTACATTACAAGCACGACACCTATCATTTAATCAACACTTCAAACATTTCAAGGCAGCATGATGCAAGAAGTTGAGAGTTACAAACCAAGTGTGAATAACTGATCTAAACTTCAGAATCAATAGAATATTTTCTTTAGAATTTCAGCAGTAAGAATTCCTTCACTGCAGTATTCTTTTGTTCAAGCAATCTTCTGCAGAACAGGTGCATTCTCAGCTCAGTCTTTTCCCTGATTCTTCAAGATAAAAAGCAATGTTAATCTAGGACTCCTGCAGAAGAAATATAACTTCGGTATAGTTGTCCAAAAAAATCTAGCTCCCAGGATCACCTACTCCAAATAACTCAGCTTCAACAAGTGAACTAATGTGGTAGTTACATTACAGAGTCAGAAGGCAGAGATTTTACATAACTTGGGTATATCCCACAACTAAATTCATGCCTGTGCTTTAAGTGAAAAGCAGAGACTAAGATTAAAACGAACACAAATGCAAAATGAGTTCTCACTTTTAGGTAACAGATAACCATAGCCACAGCTACCCATACAAGGAAGAATAGCTTGCCATGTGCCATTGTGTTGCCTCTGTCTGGGAAGAACTACACAAAAGTTTTAGTTCAAAATACTGAAGATACCATCCAGGGACATACAATACATGGGAGCATTTCTTTTTGCTTTAACTCCCAGAAGAGACAGTAAAGAGGTTCAAGTTTCAGACTTCAAACATGCTGCACTAATGATAGAACAATGATCAGGATATTATTCATTAACCACTAACAGCAACAGCCAGAGACTGACAGAACATCTAAAACTCCTGGGGCTGGCATCAGTTTTATAACTAGTTAACAGAAACAAGGCGGGGTGGGGGGGAGGAAATCAACGCATTAGCTTCTAAGGGACAGCACAAGGCATTCAGAAGATTCTAGCCTCTCTTTTTGCATCCAGATATCTCACATAAAGATTAGTGGGAAAAAGAAAGCTTATCAAAACATTCAACTACAGAAGCCCTCAACAGAGAGAATAGACTTATAACAAGTAATTACAAGTTTCAGAAAAATCTGATAGATCTCTGACTGATGACACCACCGTTAGTACAAGCAAAATTCTCATTTCACCTGGAGCACTGCAGTCATAAGGGGTGGACAGAATCCCCAAAGCAACAACTCAAGTGGTGCAAACAGTTCCATTACCTAGCCAAATACAACAGTTAAGCCCAAAAACTGAAGCAAACTCATCACTTCCTCACTTTCCTTCTCATGCAGCATTCAAAACAATCCCAATTCTCAATCTCAACTCAACATTAGCAAAGGAAACCACTAATCTGTCCCAAAACTTAATGCAAGTCCACAAAAGCACTCATTACAAACTGCCTTCATTTTTAGTTCACAGTGGTAGTTAAGGAGTTTGCAACAAGGTGCTGAGAAAAGTTTTCTTGTTTGCTTATTTTTAAGAGATTAACTTGAAAGCATTAAACCTGGAAACTTCAGCTATTTCTATTTACGTAATTGCAAGCACCTCATATTGGGAAAAACATATGTCTACGTGTTTGAAAAATAATCAATTTATTGATACAATCTCAAAGCCAGGAACAAACATGACAAACTCACTCTTGTAACGTGAGCAAGAATCAGAACACTTTGGACTTTTTAGCTCACCTGATGCTTCCTCTTGAATTTCTGTTTTTGCTGACACAAGTAGAGAGCACACATGAGAAGAGCACTATTTTTCCCCAAATGTTTCACATGAAATTGGTCAAAGGGCACTCAGCTATGTACCAGGTTTATTACTGATTCACACGCACGACTTTCCCATTTTCACACAAAGAGCCAGCAATACTCACCTGGCAAAGGAAATTTAATTAAAAGAATAGCCACATTCTTGCTAGATAGCCTAGAATCTTGACTGTAAGAGGCATCAGTAGCAAGCACCACACCATCCTCACTTGGGGCTATTATTAAAGAACACCATTCACCAAACTTTCCTGCTTAGATCTGACTGAACAGAAGATTTACTAGCTCTGAAGAGTACATCTCATCTGCAAAACGTACCTATGTAACAGCACTGTTTTTCTTCAGGCAGCATATATACTTATTTTTTAATACATATATTTTTTTATATGTATATTTTTGTATATATATAAGTGTCCCATTGGACCCTGCACCAACATTATCCTAAGTTTAGTTTATCTCAAACTATAAAACTTTTCTTTGGCTCAGCTGGTTGTATTGAGAGAACCCCAAAAGCAAACAGTACTCAGAAGCAGGCCATTGCCCTATGTACATATTCCTATCAGAAATGTTTTCAAACTCTAACAGGACACGCAAAGCCGTCAGCATCAAGTCAAATGTTCCCACTTTCTTTCCCACAGCTTAATTCCAGTTATATATAACATCCATGTTATTGGAGAAGTTATAGATTCAAACCAGGCCTCACTCTCCACAGACATTAATAACTTGGTCTTCTCACCTCCAGTTACTTTTTCTTTTTTAACCTGGTATTGTATTACCATAGCAACTGCATACCTAGCAGAAAATAAGATGAGCCTAGAAATGTACATCTTGCATTTCATTTCTCTTTCCCCACGCATATTTCAGTATGAAGGCACGCACATCTCTTCCTCTTTGTCCTTCATAATGGTTGAGAAAAAGATAGACTGAACAATTTAAAGGGAGGTTATTTACCAGCAATGGTCTTCAATATGTTGTTTATATATAATCACACACAAGCGTCCTCCCAGCTTAGTATTAAAAAACAGCTGTTTTGTCTCAACACTAGTTTGTAGGAACACACACAAATCCTATCATTCCCAAATGTCTTAATGCTACAGTAAGATAGCTTTATGCCCCTCTTGTCTGTCTTTAAATCCACTAAAATGTTCAAGAACCAAGAGGGGTTGGAGGACAACCTTTTACTGAAGAGATCTTAAAGAACCCTGGTTTTGGCGAGCAGGTCTTTTGTTTATTCTGAGTCCTTGTTTCAACATACATTTATGCAATCATAAGCAGCAGCATAGTCTGAAATCCTAAAAAAAATATCAGAAGATCCTAGAGACCCTAGGTTGAATAAAAGCTAGATAAGCGTTAGAGAACTCTGCAGTGGCATGGCAGTTGGTAAAAGACAGCAAGGCTCTTCTGGCAACGACTGCACATACGGGCTCATACATTACAATGGGCAGCACTAGCACTGCTTAAGTGTTAGTACCCAGGTAATTACAGGCAGCTCCATCTTGAGAAGTTTCATAAAAGGTTATTAGATGATTAGGTACCCAATAAAAATATCCATATAGAGACAGTCAACTTCTTTGCCTTTTTGTATCTAAAAAAATCTTTTAAAAAAAAATTACCTGCAAGTAACCTTTCTTGTAGGCTTTTCTGATACCCATAAAAAGACAAGACACATGTTACATTTCAAGCAAAAGCAGCATTTCATCCTCAGAGGACTGAAGGACTAAGGATGGGCAACAAGATTCAAGCCCAGCTGAGAAAATAAGCCCCTGATAAGACTGAGAGACTCTACTAAGAGTTAACAACAGCATAATGTCTTCCTATTTTTTTCCATCCAATTGTATCCAGTTGTAGCAGAGATAGAAAGCCACAAATTGTTCTTCCATAGGAAATAAGATCACAGGGAGACACCAGGTCAACTGACACACCATGTCAACAACATGATGTACTTGGCCCTTCTGATGCTAGTGTTAACCATGAGCAAGCGCACACTGAGCTGATAGGTACACAGAATTCACACTTCAAGAGCTCTGGGGCTCAGTGCCAAATGCTGTGGTCCTGGCAACTGCTGTTAACATTAATAATATGGATGAGGAAGAATAGGAACATATGTCTAATGAGATCTGCCACATATTTCTTGCAGAATTTGCTTAGAAATCAAGATTTTTAGCTGGAGGAACTATGATCAAAAATATGGAGCATTTACAGTTCCTGTTTACTCTTGAAAGTAAGCAGGACCTTGCGACTTGTATCAGTCATTACAGCAGGGATGCAAGATGATCAACGCTGGGAAGGACCAACGTGACAACGCCAAACAGTTCTGGGATGAGGAGTCAAAAATCACTGATTCCTCCCTTAAGAGTCTCTTACAACTGCAAGATCAGAAGAATGGTAACATACAGGAGCCAAGCAGCATTGCTCATGCTTTTTGTTTGCATAATCATTCCATGGTCAATAGGTCAATAACCCAATCTCAGTCTTGCAAACATGAGTTTAATGCTCCCTCTTAAAACAGAGCATATATAGAAGGCAGGTAAGGGAACATAGCTCAGTAGCTGCAAAACTGGAGAAGTACGACATTTTATTTCGTAATACAAACAGGAATAAGAGAAATCCCCTCATGCAACTAAACACTTGTTAAAGGAAAGATCAGGAAAGGGCTAAGACCAAATTTCAGCATCACGCCAGAAGTGAAAGCCGCTCCAAGAGGAATCACAGCACGAGACCAATAATTAATGATGGTATTCCAACAGTATGAGTCCATCCCTTCCTCAGGTTATCACTGCGATAAGTGGATCCAGGGAAGAATCTGGTCAACATGCCATGCTGAACATAGAACTGATGCTGGCACTCTTCAGTACATCGGCACTGGTGCATTAGAAGTCAGTGCCAGAAGGGATAGGAATGAAAATCCTACTAACTTGTGTTGGTGGAGAAGACAATTGCATAGACTGCATTTCTGTCTTCACTCTGAGGAACCACATCCATCAGAGACAAAGTAGTGCTGAATGGGTAAGATTTTATCTGCAAAACCCATATTAAATTCCACAAAGGAACAGGACATCTGAAGAATTCAGCAAGAGCTCTGAAACAGGGTTTAAGCTTGACTGCTTCACACCAGGGCAAACGACAGTGTTCCCATAGTGATAAAGCTGATTTCATCGGTAAGAATGCAAATGTTCATCTGAATGACAAAGCTTTGAGAAAACTTGCCTCCAGGTTCCATGGTGGCTACACAGGCTTTCCAAAAACAATGTTCTGTCAGTTCTCTTGTTCATAAGTTTTAAGAGAACTAAAAATATACTGCCTTAGTCCATGATAAGAACTTTACACAGGAAGTAAAAACGCTGTTGTCATAGCCAGTGGGATATGATCACTTCCAACACAAACTCTGAAAAGCCTCTCCAAAGTCAAACACAAAGAACAGAAGAGACATTTGAAAGTGACCGAAAAGCTTTGTTATTGAACAGAAGAGCAGCAAGGGACTTCTGTATCTCCAGGGTGGTAACACTGTATTAATTCTGCTTCCCTTCTGTATGGCCAACTTGAGAGGTAACTGTAAAGAATGCTCAAGCTACACTAAGAAAAATTCTGATCAACAGGACACAAAAAGCAAAACATCATCTCCGAAAGACAGAAGCACCCTTGGATGCTCTGTTCCCCTGCTCTTTGATTGTGTTAAAGATGTTCCTACCTGTACAGCTATGGCAAAAGAGAAAAAAAAAAAAAAATCACATCCATTGCTGGGTATGAAATACATACCCTGTAAATACATATGGAAGAGCACTCAAAGAAACTTGCATTTTGACTTGCAGGAAGTAAGAGCAGTGGTCACTTTCAGTTCCTGCAGAAGGCAATGCTTTTAAATTTGCTCATTTACCAAGAAATCATTAGTTCACCATCATTAGCAGAGCAAATTCTACATCTCTAGAATGTAGTTTAACAATCATCAAATCATGTAAGTGTCAAATTTGGCCCAATGTCACGATCATGACACTAAAACTCCGGGCGCAGCGCACATTTATCAGTCAGCACTGCTCATGCGCCAAGCCTAAATTTAGTAGATTAAAGCAGCCACCAGGAAATCTATTTTCTCAACATAAGTTACAACAATTTAAAGATGTGAATGTGTGACCAAAATGGAAGACCAAAATGTCTCTTGTGAAGAGTAAGGCAAAAAAGTTGTACCCACATTTGAGGGAAAAGGAACACAAAAAACTTGCTGGCTATAAAAAAATCCTGATTCTTGCCGTAAGAAAAAGAGCTCATGACAGCCAATAGAGCTTCCTTATCTAAATAATTTTGAATAAATGAACAAAATGAAAGGAAATGTAATGTAGAATCATAGAACCGTGTACATTAGAAGGGACACGTGAAGGTTATACAGTCCAAAGCCTTCCGATTGCTCAGGGCCTTGTCCAACTCAGTTTTGAGCATCTCCAATAATGGAGATATCACTATCACTGGACAATCTATGCCAGTGTTCAATTACCCACACAGTTAAATTTTTTCTTGATATCCAGTAAGAATTTCCCAAGGTATAATTTGCAGTTGTTGCCTCCCATCTCAGCCCTGTGCACCTCCAAGAAAAGCCAGGCTGCCTCTCCCATTAAGCCGTTGCAGCTGATGGTAAGACACCCTCCCACCCCGACAGGCTTCTCTTCTAAAGGCTGAACAAACCCAGTTCTCAGCCTCTACCCAGATGTCATTTGCTTCACTCCCTGAGCACCCCGGTGTCCCTCACTCCAGGATGTCAATGTCAGATTTTACAAGTTAGTCATCTGAAAACAGGTAAGTTGCTTCTCCTCAAGAAAGGACTTGCACAGCTAAGTGATTACCCAATTGGCTCTTAAAAAAACCAAAACAGTATTTTGCTGCTAACAGCACCAAATGTTGTAGAAGGCTCTAAGAGTGTCACACTACCCTCTGTTTAATTAACACTTGCTTACTGACAATCACTGTAAATACGAGGCCGCTATTCTACTCAGTATTTTGGACCGCATCCAATCAATCACTGGATTAAGCTGAAAATAGCTTATTGGGTTAAAAAAAATATGATGAAAGTGAGGTTTTATACAGACAACCTACTTGGTATCATGGATCCAGGCATTCCCTTTCAGGTACTGGCTATGGCTATTTGTTAGTAGTCCACAGAGAATTATCAGGTCATTCAACTTTCTTCCTCTAAGTCAGATACATTACAAAAACATTCAAATACCACTTTCCATACAAACAGCTTCTGTAAGCGCTGTAAGAATGTGATATAATCATAGAGTATTAGGAGAAATTCAAGTAACTAATGAACAGTGATATATGACAAGTTAATCTGTATAGTCAAATGTGGTGTACTGTATGGAAAAGTCTGAATCTTCCCCTTAAGCTTTAGGACAGACCATTGGATATTAACCTTTTCCCTGAAAAGGGAATGAGCTTAGGGATTTTTTGTGGCTGTTTGGTTTTTTTACTGCTACATGGAATGGGCACTGAGCTGGCCAGACTAACCCTATCCCTAGTGACCTCTTCTATCTTTTTAAGGAAAGAATTCAAAACAGCTAGTAAGTTAAAATAGTTCAGAGCCTCAGCATTTGCTATAGCTCTAGAGTTTGCCAGATGTCTGGGCAGGTACTCTAGTATATTAAGATCTGGTCTTTTAAACTGCTGTACAGATTTAATTTGAAATACATTTCTTCAGCTCTTATCTTGGATTATAAGGACACTACTGATTTGATGATAATCACTTTAAGAGCCCAGTGTGAAAGATGTATTTCACATACTCCCTAGAGTATGTGAATTTCCTAGATTTCCCTAGATTGGGAAATCACTATATTAACTTGGGTCTACACATAAAGAACTTATATCTAGACCAGTTAAAGACATACATGCTTTACAGAAATCAATTTCTTCTGCTAACACATTTGAAAAGCCATGAAGTCCCTTGACAGAAATAGCAAACTGAGCCTACTAAACAGACTAACAGTTGTACTACACGCTTCTGTCAAATCTGATAAAGAAAAAGAGCTGTTCAGATTTTTAATGGAAAAAACATGCAAGTTTAAGCTATTAATGAGCACACTTTTGAGCAGTCAGTCATTTATGCTTTTACTGTAAACAGTATTCTAACACATTAGTACACATCACTGTAAACAGAGGTCAGATCTTACCTCTTCCTGTATCCCACTGGTAGTAGTTAATTTACTCCCATCTGTAACAGTTATAATTATTGCTGGCTCCAGAAAAAAGGGGTTTCGTCCCTAAGGGAAAAAAAGCAATTTCATTTAAAATGCTGCAACAAATTCATAAGCTTCTGTTCAGTCACTAAATGGCCACTGGTACTCGCTAACAAAACAATGAGGCCTGAGGTGTTTATTCTCATGTACTATACAGCACAGTGCTATGGTTTCTGAGTCTTTTTGCAGTTAGGCCATGTAAAGCTAGGCACTTAATATATCTGCATTAAAGAAATGCCTAAAAAACATGGCAAAAATGGTTAACATACAACTTCAAGAACAACGTGTACTGCAGTATTCTGACAAACTAGCAGCTGTTTAGAGGAGCAACTGTCTCTTCAAACCAGAGATACTTCCAATTCCCTCTATTCCAGGGTTGATTTTATGCATGATTTAATTACAGTGTGACCAACTAAAGCATTTCCATAGTACCTTGTAATCATGACCCCTGGGTTAAGAACTAATTATGTATTAAGGAAAATTCTGACATGAATAGTACCAGTTACGTTTTGACCAAAGTGGTTCAACCATGCACGCAAGACTTACTTCAGAAACAAATATTTGAAAAATAAACTTTCTATATGAATCATTTAAGACAGAAACATATATAAGGCAAGACATTCTGCAATCCCACCAAGACATTCAACTACTTTAGCTGTAACAAAAAAAACTTGGTTTGCTATTGGTACTTCTTTTTCCTACTGCCAATATGCTAGGAGCCTTCTGTCCCTCCTGAGAAAGAGGATCCCAAAGTAATCCATGCACCTGTCAACTCAAAGCCCAGACAGCACATTCCACTCTACCTAGGGTTAAAGATGGACTGGATAAAAGTCACGACAAGCTTTTGTTTAGCAGGTCCTACTCTCTTTCTATTGCAAAGCTTAAGACCTCATTTTATTTCTTTAGAAAACAATAAAGAAAAATCAACTAGACCCACAGCCTACTTCTGCTTATAAAGACAAACTATCTCATGAATGCTCACAATTCACTCTAAAAATACGGAGAGAGAACTAACAGGGTTTAAGAAAAAGACCTTTTAAATCCATTTTTTTAGAAGCCATTTAATATAAAGGATCATCTACTAGAACAGAAATATCACCTAACATTCGAAATATATTTGGTGAAGGGTGTCCAGTTTGAAGTGGCAACACGACATTTACAGTGATCAATTTACTACATGCCAACAGAAAAATTGAAAAGTTATTTGCTCAATAATTTTCTCAAACCTTAGGGAAAATCCTAACATTTTCTTTTAAAATAGCGTACCATTACTATAGACAAAAAATACGCAAAAATAAAATTTTTTGTGAAGATCAATCTCTCCCACGAAAGCTAAGATAGTTCATAATCCAATTTAAACAATTAGTCAAAAGAATTCAAGGACTCTCAAAATACACTCAATTTTAATTAAAATAATTTCCTGAGAATATTTAGCCTTATTTAATTCTGAAGAACAGTTATGGTATGTTATTCTGCCAACTAATAGCTCACCACAACGGCAAAATATCAGCTGGGAGCTAATTACATTGCACTGAAATAATATTGAAAGCAGGGTTTCTAGCTAGAAGAAAAGGATATTCTTCTTATGAATAATGAACATAAAAATACTTTAATATTGCTAATAAATGATTATAAAAATAAATTGACAATTGATAAAAATAACAAGATTTTATATTTAGAACATCATAAACAATTCTCTTTATGTCAATATTCTGGTCCAATTTGAAATATAAGTATTAAAAATTCAGTCTCTGACAATCTCTGTTATCAAGATATCCTCATTATCTTAAACACTCTTGTGTACCTCAACTATAATCTTCCTCAATTTCACCCATCTAAAATTTACGCCTTAAATTTGAACACTTCGGCCTCAGAATGATTATGAAATTATAAGGAAGGAAACAAGAGATTCTAAGCTTGAGCCCTCCCAGTAAAAATGTCCGAGGAAGAAATTACTTCATCCTCAGTCTATCTTTTGCTATTTCACAAGCATTTTACCCGTACAATGGATGATGACCAACAGGCAAAGTCAAGAATCAACTCATACAGCAACATATTTACAAAAGCAAGAATCTTTTTACCAGAACAACATTCACTTGTAGCCACAGTAACAACTGATTTGAGAATGTGACTCCAAAGAGAAAGTACCTCCCTCACATTTCTACATGTATCACCTCCAGGATAACTGTGGAAACACTAGCAGTACACTGTTGCAGAATACTTCACACCTGTTCAAGTAACAAGGGAACGATTCCCCTTGAAATCTCTTCTTCACTAGCTAGATGTGAAAACACAGTAATCTTGAGTTCATCAACTCATCAACACAGCTATAAATATTACTCTTTCTAGAAAAAAAATTATGAAATCAAGTCAGAGTACACAATTCACCACTAAATTATTTAAAGACAAGTGAACAGAGCTGAGTTCACCTAGCCGCACTTAGGTTCACAGCTCCTTGCAATTTAGAAACATGAAATGAGTATCTATGTTCCATCTAAAGGAGCAGAAACATAATTAGAATACATCAAGGCAAAATTTCAGATAAAATGCCTATTATTGAGGTTTACTATTTTTGACTAAAAATTTCCATGTCATTAATTCTTAAAGAATGCCACTGACCTTTCTGACCCCACTCCTCACCTTAGCTATATGAAGGCATACAAAACCAGTATTGTCAAGTATTCCTAAAAAAAACCCCTCTTTCTTACATAAGCTCTCAAAACTCAGAGATGTTTTAGTAAATTTGGCAAAACGAAATTCTAGGAGACTTACACTTACCAATTCTTTTAACTAAAACACAGTTTTGTCAATTACTGGTTTAGAACTTCATTTCAATCTACTGAATCTAATTCTATGATAATCAAATTATTTTCTATTGCTTTTCCTTTAGAAATATACTATTAAAACAAAACCACTAAGAATTCACACATCTTAGAAATATCATATTCTTCAAAATACGTAGCACCACCATTGACTGAATGCATAGGAAATCAATTCAGCACAGCTCAATTATTTTAGTTACGCAGTGAAACAGTGAGTAACAGAGCATACATTACCAGCTCTTTGGCTGCTCGCAGGTATGCTGAAATGCACTGGAAATCAGCTCAGCACACCAAGGTGTAATTAATAAGCCTGTTTACCACTTACTCTGACAACTAAGTAATCACCATGAGGTTTTGTTCATTTCAAAAGCAAAAATAATACAGGAGCTATTTTTAGTATCATCTTACATTCCCGTACAGGAAAGTGAAAGATAGAAAGTGTGAAAGCCTGCGTTCTTAAAGCAAGTAAAGATCAAGTCAGCCTCAGTACCAATACCTGGGGAAACATAAGGGCATCGCCCACAATTTAAGCTAGCATTATATAGGCCTACTCTAACAAGCATACAAGCAAAGATACTTCTTATGTTATCTGTTTTCAGACAGATTATAACCACTGATAGTGGATAAACATTTGAGAGGCTAGAAACTCAACTGCTATATTTAAACTGTGGCAGTCTGAGTCCCATTTTACTACTCAGGCTACAGTAAATTGGAAAGTATTTTTAAGTTTTATTTTAAACTCTTGTTTTTAAATAGATTTGCTTATAAACAAGTATTTTGGAAAAAAAATTAATATTACTTATTTTTCCAGCTGAAAATTCAGTGGCAACTAACTCCCACAGGGACTTCAGCTAATTGCCTCATGCAGGCAAATTTGCTCATTTGGTAACTTTTTCAGTCT
The DNA here is from genome assembly GCF_000690535.1 of Cariama cristata. Classification (NCBI taxonomy): domain Eukaryota; kingdom Metazoa; phylum Chordata; class Aves; order Cariamiformes; family Cariamidae; genus Cariama; species Cariama cristata. The sequence goes on along the minus strand of NW_009634755.1, from coordinate 15,663 downwards.
AAATAGCTGCTACAGTAATCTGACTGCAAATTCTTTTCAATAATATACTTTTCCCTCTGAAGGTTCCTGGCAGTGGTGAAAAAAGTACTAAGGAAGAAGCACCTAAGGTTTTAATGGTTGAGCATCCTGTTCAATCACCAAGTATCGTAATGTGGTACAAGGTTTTATCATTCACCTACAATCTGCATTTTCAAGGACAGATATGCACCAAGATGACAAAAAAAAACCCCACACACCTCTTTTTGGAAGAAAGTTATTTAAAAATCGGCATCAATACCAGTGCAATCTCGCAAGCTTGCTAGGCTAAAAAGGAACAAGCAAGAGATTCAAAGCCTTAAAAGTAACTTATCTGTTACACAACACTCATTCTTTTGAACAATTTGACAGCTTCACAACTATTTGTTCCAAATCACAAAGCAACTCGGATACATTGGTTGTCATTTCTTCAGTCTCCAGCTGAATTAGTTCTGTGCTTAGATAATACAAAGCAAATACAGGGCTGTGAGCACCACGGAGCTCCACGCCGCTCACAGGGAGAGGCACAGCCAGCCCACCCCAGCTTGTGTGATGCTCTCAGAGGTAGCCTCTGATCGAGCCAGAAGTGTATCAAATTATCAAGACACATTATTGTCTGGTTAAGACTCTCAAAACTAAGAATTCACTTTCATCGGCAAGTATGCTTAGCAGTAAGTTTCAGCATGACTGATTAATACATCCATGGATTACCTTTTTTTCTTCTTCAAAGTATACAGGCAAAGCGATTCAAGAGCTATTGTGACCTTTAGATATGCAAGTATACAATAGTATACATACAGTAAACCAAAATTGATTTAATATTACTGTTACCTCAATGCACACATTTAAATACTAATTTCAGTCAGAAGTGTTGAAAAACCTAAGAAATAGCTGAGGTAGAAACATGACCAAAAAAACACCAAGTCAGAAACTAAAAATGACATGTTCAACAAGCAACTACTATAAAAAGAAATTAAGTATTTAGTAGCAGAAAAGCTTCATGCCCAAGAAAGGCTAGAAGCCGAAAATAAATGTAAACTGAAATAAAGTGCATATTTTTAACAGAACCCATTACTAATCACTGGAAAAAAACTAATTTTCAGATCACGCTGAAATGTCTAAAAGGTACACTTTCATTGCAGTAAATCACAAAATTTAACTGAAGTTGTATTGTACATCCATCATATATTATATTATCTCAGGAGAGCCTTTTTATTTTCAGAAGTATCAGCCCTAACTGCCAGTAAATTTAGTCATCTGACCAGGAAATGCAAAAGTACACTATCAGTTTTTTCGATTCAATCAGGTTTTCTAGAATTTAAAAGGTCAAGATTCTCATAAATGCTCATGAGACTCTGAGTAACCATGGTTCAAAAACAATAGTTTAAAATGAAATCTAAAAGTCAGAATGACGGCAAAATTATTAGCTTTAAAGCTACTTTTTTTAACTGATAACAGCTTTAAAAATATCAAAACACTGAGCTTCAATTTCAACAAACTATAACAGATGGTCCAAATCCATTATAGTTTTCACTTGCTTCTTGTATCTTATGAACTTCAGTTATGCTTTAGCAAAATCATGAAATGTCTAAAACTTTAATTTAACATTTATTAGAGACTTTCCCTTTCGTTGCTCAAGGCAGAACACTATCAGTCAAGTATACAGCGGTATTTAACCGCTGCTCTATGCTCTGATAGTCAGCTACATAAGAACTGTAGCATCTTGTGCAACTTCTTACTTATCCCACTCACATTTTCAGCAACTTTGACTATTTTCTGTTATCCCTGCAGAACCAATCAATATAGTTGTGAAGACCTATAGAATCAATTGTATTTTATGCATTCACACAATTGTTTCCCAAGTCACAAACACAGTTGAATACACTAGCATCACAGTAGTATTTTAGTGAATTCATAATTGGCAACGTAACTCTCACAAAAACTACTTTGCCTTTAAGATTTTTTCAGATGTATGTAGACGTGTACCATAATCATGCACTTATATGTACACACTATAGCACTCAGGAATGAATATGCTTTCTACTTCAGTAGATTAGTAAATTCTTTCATACTACTTGATAAGAAGTAAAATATCTTCAAATGGAAGCTTTCCCAGATGAAGCTATGCTGCATATCACCTAATTAATATTTAGCACAAACACACTATGAAACTCCATGATGTACCAGAACACAAGCTAGAATACGCTGAGGGGGTGGGCAGGAAGAGCAAGCAGGGCAGTCAGGTTCTACCAGAACATTTGCTTTGATAAATCTGCCTTCTCACAGGATACGCCACAAGAGCTCCGTGATTCTATGGCTGGACTGAAAAGTACAGCACCTCTCAACTGCATCATGGTGTTATCCAAGTGACTGAACCTGCATGATAAAACAGCTTTGAAACCCTATTTATTTGTTATAGCTGTTTTAGAACATAAACTGACCCCATGAACTGGAACCCCTTAAGTGTTAGAGAGATTTCTATGATTTCAGCCTGAAGGAGTAGGGGCTGAAGAACATACTGGAATTCTGTACAGGAGTGACAAGCCAGGCTTCGTGCACAAAGAAAGTTGCTACTTCGTCTCCGCTTTGCTGTCTGTAACATTTTGATATATTCCCTCGACAGTATTGATTATTCGATAGACAATGCAGTTTTGCTGTGGTAGCAATTCTGTCTTACTGGTAGATGATCAGATATCTGTACAGCAGATGTATTTCAAGATCACTTTCAGAAGCCTCAGAAGAAAGTTCAATGAAAGCTACACTAACCAGTTTGAGTTTTACACAGGATATAAGTGTTTTGAAGTCTATTATGAAGTTTTCAAGTCATAAAAGAAATTTTAACATAAACCAGAAATCTCCCTTGATGCCTGATTAATGGCAAAAATAGACACCAGATCGGTCATAGATTAGCATCTTATGAAACAACCTAAAGAAACACTATTCCAGGAATTACACTACCACTAAGAAAAAAATGCTCGGTGTTTTTCTGAAAGGGCTGCAGGACAGTTGGAGGATTCTTACTATTAACTCTAGTACACAAGTATCTGCAGTACAGACATACATTCTCCTTCATAACACTGAAACCTTTCAGTTCTCCCTGCAGTATCCAAGGTGTGAGGACTTATGCTCTACCTTCCCTTCATGCTAGGCAGCTGGGCCTACTACCTCACCTGCAAAGTCAAGTTTCAGGAAGAACACAGGTAAATTAATGACCCACTAAAGGTAATTTGAGAAAGCCACTTACTACAACCAAAAGAAGAGAGTTCTACATCTTAAGGGGAAAATGACTGCTATCAGAAATGCAGATGATAGTAGCAGGTTTTAGAAGCTCAAAGTGTAGTCCTCCATAGTCCCAAGAATCATAAAGACCTAGTTCCTCCGTACATAAAACAATATACACACACAGCGTGGTTAAAAACACCAAATCTCTGCAGCTGATGGATGAGGGAAAGAAACAGGTTTGACAAATGCTGAAGGAGTCTTGACTGAGCCCATGATGCACCATGAAAACACGAACTCTCACCACCACCATTGGCTCTCACAAATTAGGACTCACATGGTTTTTGTCACCATAAAAGGGACTTTTATAAATTGATGTTTGGCAAAACCAGCATATCAGAGAGTACCTCACCTACCTAAACTTCTATTTTAACTTTGTAATTGGAAAACTCGCCAGCAGAGGGGGCACAAGTTAATAAAATCTCTCCTTGTATGAGGTGATTGAGTAACAAGGAGATAAACTCTACTTCAATACTATCTCAAAATACACAGAAAGAGGTAAATACTTCTTTTCTAAAACTGTGTATTCCTAAAAATCCCTAAATGATTCTGTAAGTACAAATAAGAAGTAATCAGTCACTGAACCCTAATCTCTAGATCTAACTATGTTAATCCAACAGTTAGTTCACGGTTTCTGACACCAGGGACTGCACATACTATCATTCCACTTCTCCCTTTTTTCTGCCGATTGCCCATCTTTTGGAAGGCTCAGCCACAAACATTCAACTGTATTACACACACACACTCCCTTTTCTTTTGAAGCTAAAGAAATAGTATTCTATCTGAAATTATTTTATCTTTTGGATATGACCTTAAAAACAGAGTTTTAAGAAAAGTCTACTAGAATTTATCAAGGTCTGAACTCATGCTTCCATTAACTCACCATCTTTTCCCTCAAGGAAATGGAAAAAACTGTTCGAGCAGTCATGATTTCTCCTGCACTCTGGAAGTCAGGGTACCAATGGCAATGATTTTGCAGTAAGGATGGCTACCAAAAAAGACCTTTCCTCCACGAGGTGAGGAGATTCCAAAACCTTAATTCAGCTATGTACAGCTGTCCTTCCCTATAGGCTACAGCAAGGTTATTATAGGCAAAGTAATTTTTCATGTCCTAGACAATTCTTTTGTTAAGTACTTTACAAATACCTAAGAGTTACTACAATGACCAAGACTTGCAATAATCCCAGTTTCTTCTTTGGAATGTCTGTGGAGGATTACAAGGTAGTAACATGCTTTTTGTTGCTTCATTCCTCACTGGCACTACAGATTAGCAGTAGATAAAATTCTTTTTGCACATGCAGTTAGGATATTGATTTGGTGGTACGACTGAAGCTTTCTGTACTTCAGGTGACTGGAACAAATGAATTGCAGGTTTAAACAAACAAACAAAAAGAAACAGCTAGCAAAAGGTTTTCAAAGCAGAAGAAAAGTGCAACAGCAGACTTTTGCTAAAGCTGAGCCAGAAATTAAACTCCTCAGCACACCAGTTAAAGAATGTAAGAATGAAGGGAGCATTCTTCAAACAACCACTATCTCCATAACATAGGCTAAGTAAGTTCCATTTAAGAAAAGGAATTGTAAGGCATTTAGGAAAATAAATGGGATGGAGTCATTTGATCCTCATTATTTTGCTTCTAAGCATTTTTTTTAATCTTTGAAAAAAATAACCATTTATGGCTTCAATTAACTACTGAAGATCCAAACATATGTCATCTTATATTTGCCTTGCCCAGTCTGAAAGCCCTACAGCAAAAATCAAAGATCCAGTCAGATACCACTTCTATTATAAAAAATACTAGAGATGAAACAGCTATCTGAATTGTGCAAGAAAAGAGATACCAAACCTTTTGTCCCCAGAAAAACCCACAGAAATACATTTAAGCATATCAGCTGCTTGCTTTGCCTGAGTTTGCAAGTTTGTGTTCTATAGGCAATGATTTCACTGCATATCCATCTTGAAATGCGCAACAAAAAAATTCTCCGTGCTTAGTAGCATTTTTATAGATGCTCATAACTTTACACATTCTGGGTTTCCAAGTCTGGCACTGAATATGCTACTTAAAGACTATTTAATTGCACAACTTCAGTCGTTTTGGAATTCTACTCAAAAAGTTTGTTCTAAGAACAAAACCAAACTTAACAGTAAGAAAACCAAAAAAGCAACCCAGCCTGAAAATGAGACTCAACACAAGAAATTATCATTTTGGAATACAAAGTCTCCATACTGAATAGCGCACGTGTGAAAACAGAAGGTATGCGTGTCAAGGAAGCATTTTTAGACTATGTTCATACTGAACAATAAAGGAATGATGAATACATGGTAGGACTTACTAAAACATCAAAACTTAAAATCTCAAGATACACTGATGTCTTCATGTGCCTAAATCACAGAGTTCCCAACATTACTAAGTCACAGAGTTTCAAAAATGCCAGTTTAGTATAAAGGTTTGTCCTGTTTCTTTCAACTAAGAACAAATTTAATTGAGTTCTAAATAACATATTATATAAGCGATAACTTCTTGATTAACTTCTAAGTGCTCCAATTTAGATGAGGTCCTTGGTATGTTTCAAAAACAATTCAGTCCTTGAATCTTTCACAATTATGACATTCAAAAAAAAAAACCAAAAAAAAACCCCAAAACATACATAGAATGAACTTAAAATACAGTGAATTCCAGCAAGTACCTAAACAGTGAAGAACAGCATTGAAATGAAGAACAAAAAACCACTAACATTTGAAACACATAAGCACTGATGTGACAGATATGATAATCCCAAAAAAGGAAGAACTTTAACTTTCCCTTAAATTAATTGAAATATATAAGCAGCAAAGCAACTGTGATCACAACTCGTATCTTATTTTTAAGGTAATGGAAACTGTCACTTAAAAAAAGATGCACCTTACCAGTTAGTTACAGATTAGTAAATGAATCATTACTGGAATCACCTGAAATTGGATAAACGAACCAAAAACTCCTGGTGGTTTCCAAAGTTATTTGACTGAACATAGTAAATGCAAGCTGCTAAAAATAGGTTATATATGAGCTTTTATAAACTTTTTCAAAAAAAAAAAAAGATAAAACAACCATCCATACCAAACATAACTTTGAAGTCAGCCCCAAAGAATCTGGGTTTAAAGATGATTTTGGTCATATTTCCTAAAAATATTTCTGAATGTTTTATTCCAAAAATAACTGACCTTGTCAAGCCCTGGATCAAGTCCCTAATTACTGCAGCCTTTCTGCTTCACAGCAATGACTTTACATCGCTGGTCCTGGCTCAGTCAGTTGCAATTCACAGGGCTAATCTGTCCTCCATATACTGGGTAAGGGTAATGAATCTCACAGTTGCCAGCACACTGAATAGGGAAAACGCCAAAAAACAACAAAAAAAATCCACACCAAAGGGAAAAAAGCCAAAGAGATAGGTCTATACAAAATTCTTCCCACCTTTTTGGGGGTTATCAATCCAGAGTACTGACAAGCTGACTGAAAGTAGCTTATTGACTCATGAGCACAGGGCAATTCTTCCGAATAACTGCCCCAAGATTCCCTCATAACTCCCTCTCACTGTTTACCACCACTACAGCAGGAGCAACTTAGTGGTTTTAAAACAGATTCTGAACCACTACAGTTCACAGTCCAGCTTATTAAGCATCTGAATCAATCATTGATTGATTTTACTACATGAAGTCACACTCACAACTTGAAGTCAGTTTGGCACAACTATGAGCATACGAGAGACCGTAAGGTTCAGGAGCAGAGCAGGCAGCTAGGCTGGATATGTCTTACATAGAGAGGCCTACAATCTCCTGGCATTCTGGATTCAAAACCTTGGGAGAGGCATATTGGTGGAAGAAAGAGATGGCCACTTTTCACTCATATTCTGTATGCCAAGCATCAAAAAAAAGAATGTCAGTGCCCTAAATTGATTCCAATGACAAATATTCTGGATTTGTCCAATGTAGCTTTTTGGCTTAAGGAAACTTGACAAAATGCACAATGTATTCAAGTAACTTATCCTCAAACATTATTGTTGGTTGAAATCAGATTAAGACCATGCTTTCCACAAGCAGTAGCAGTTACATTTAGATAGAAAAAAACCCTATAAATTAAGGAAATGGGAGTGGCTACACTGAGCAGACACCAAATATGATTATTTGAGTAAAAGTTTCCTGGCCAAGTCAACAAGACATTAAGCACTATTTTCAATACCTATGTCCCTGAATCACTGTCAAAACCCCATACCAGAGACCTCATCTGCACCGCAGTTCCTGCTCGATCAACCTCTAAAAGACCTCCAATATTAAAGCCATGGAAATATGTTAGACATAATCAACACTTATCTGCTATTCTAGTTATCTACCACTGCAGTGCTGCAAGATCCACACCTACCACCCATATTAGAATAACTAGAGTAGGATCAGATTTTGACAAATCCTCTTGTCTTCTCATACAAGCAGAAGTCTTATCTATTCAGTGTCCCAATCATACTCATTCAACATTCCTGACTCAGGCTAGTATCATATCTTGCAGCCAGCAACTTCTTACCTGTCTATTTTAATTCAGCTGTAGGCACTAATCTAGTTTCCCCACTGGAAAAATGTAGGCTTAAATCTATAGTAGACTGTAGATTTATGTAAGCTAGGGCAAATCAATTAACTGAGGCAGAGATACTATCTCTAGAATGAGAATAACAGGTGCTTAGGTAACAGACACTTGATTTCTCATTAATATAAGACTGAAATTGCCTATACAATACTTTTTTTGAAAAATCTAGTCTGATAGGGGCCAACTTTATGGTACCAGAGTGATTAAATACATTCCTTTCACTTTTTTTTTTTTTGAATAAAATATACAGGCAATAATAAAGAACCTGAAATCCTGTTTGCCACCAGTATTCATAACTATAACAGTAAAAGTATGCTGATACATAGAAAATACTTCGTGAACGTGTGATATCCTTTGTAGACATCACAGAAATATATTACAGGATCATCAGTAATCTCTTATGGTTCACAGGCTAGTCCACGTTAAAAAAAAAAATCAAAGATCTTTTACCGTATATGAAAGGTTTATCCTAAATACACATATAACCTCTATCTCCTATCTGCAGTACTAATTTTTCTTTAAATGAGACTGGTCTACACTTTGGACAATTAAAATTAGCACCATAATCACGCAATGCAAACTGGACATTTAATTTAAGAGTTCTGTATTAGTCAGACACTAATGCTCACAGATTACATGAAATTCCAATTTGCTGCATAAACAACAGGTGAAAACAACTTGAAAAAAGGGTCAGAAAATATGACGCTAAAAATCACAGGCAGTGAAAACATTAATACGTCTTTAAGTGGGAGATGCAGATATGGGACTATGAACTAGAAGACTCACTATGATGTTAAAGGTACAGAACGTAATACAAGAAAAAAAAGCCACAGCAAGACTCCTAAGCAACACAATCACAGTTTCAGCTGAGCCTCAGTTGAATTAAAATTCAGACACATACACAAATAATAGTTCTTCCCTTCAAGCTTGAGAGATACGGACTGTCTACAAGAGAAATCCAAGTCTGAATGTAACTATTCAGTAAGAGAAGTGAAAACAAGCTGAAAGAGAATAAACATAATGGCAGAGGCACTGGGAAAAAAAATAAATACTTGTCCTTCAAAAGATAACCAAACTCCTGGCTCTATACGTATTTGCTTTGCCTTCCTGACAATTGGGTGTGATGAAGCGCAAATACATTTCAAAAAGATAAGAATACTTCAACTATGGGACGCATACCTTTAAGCACCCAAATAACAAAGCTAGTATATCCAAGGAGTCTATAAAGACCTGAGGCAAATAAACTGTTCCAGATAGAAAGTTAGACCAAGAGATAAAATTTTGGTACTCCTAACTGTCCTCAGAATTTCTCTGATGACTTTTTAGTGAATCCAAGAATATCAGCCAGAGACAGACATCTGCATCATCTGCTTAGGCTTTGGCAGCAGGATTGTGCTCATCTGATCCCTAAAAATCAAAGCCATAATGAACATGTTATGGCAGTGCCCCATTGAAATCAAATTTATTAAAATACTGAGCACTTAAAGATTCAAAGTGGTCAAAGCATATTTGACATTCAGAACACGACAAAGGACCTCACTTCTTTCTGCTAGGGAAATAGATTGATGGGATCATTTTCATCAGAAAAAAAAAAAAGGACTTTGTGTAAGCTTGTTTTAACGTTTAAATTCTTCTTTAAAAGTATACTGGATTAGAACTAGACATTTGATGTGATTATTATTATTGAGACTTTCAGTGAAATTTGTTGCTCTGAGAAGGCTGAAAGGCACACAGTTCTACTTCGTAATGTGAAAAAACTTGCAACAACGCCTGCCGTACCTCTTATTAAAGGACACTATAAAACTAAAAACTACGAACATTTCAAGAGTAGACAAGATAGCAGGTTTAAAGGTTGCAGCCTAAAAAGTATTAACTGGAAGCAATATGCTTAATTTCATCACGTAGGAGGTGAGAAAGATTGACTTTCACCAGCACTTCACATATAGATCTTTGACATTAACAGGCATATAGGTTTACATTAAAACCATGTCTATTCCACAGAAAACACAAGACTACGAAAAATCCTCTCTTATATGTATTTTTGCCATTACCATGCTTAAACTTGCTATGTTGTTTTCCACTGCGTGAAACTCTCCCATTCGGTTTTGTTGGGGAACGGAGGTGGGGGGAGGGGGAAAAAAAAAAAAAAAGAGAGAATGAGAGCAGCTCCAGAAGTGCAAATCTCTGCCTCTACCAACATGAGAAGCAAACTGCCTGTGCAACTGTGCCAGCATGACAAAGCAGGAAATGCTAACCTAAACTTTGGTTCCAAATTTGGATGCACACTCAACACAGGCCATTCCAGTGCAGTGTTTATGGCCCCAGAATGCCAAGACAAAAGTCATGCTAGCAGGATTTTTGACTTGTGAAAGCAAGGAAATCCAGTAACAATCCTCAAAACCCAAGTGGAAAACAAAACTGCTTAACAATTTAAAGAAAACAGAACTTATCACTGCAAAAGCATAATGTATGCAATGTTAAGGGACATTTCATATGTGTGATTGCTGGGGGTTTTTAAGCTCAGCAGATCTTAGAAACAGATAAGCACATAAGCAAGGAGTCAGTCTACAATGTGTGACTTAAAACCAGAGCTGTCATGTGCCTACAAGCACAATTAGATTTGATCTTCTAGGTATGCTATTTACATGTATTTGGAAAACTATAGTATTTAAGCCATTATGGCAAAACATGCTGATCTCTACAGACCAACACTAAGTTTTACTGTGTGAACACATCAGCAATACTGCTACTGTAGCTAAAAACAGGTCTAACCATATATTCAGAGAGAAGTATAAAGCAGCAGTTAACCTAAGAATGTATTGTTTGATGGTCATCCATGGTATGAATAAAAACCTTGGAAAAAGACCTGTGGTGTTTAAAAACAATGCCATTATATGCAGGACACCTTCCAACTTGCAGGTCGGAAATGGTCTTTCCAGCCCTTAGCATATTTTTAAGTTTCCAAAATATTCTTAACCAGTTGAATTCCATTTGGATTTTAGTTTGTCTCAAAATATCTTAGTTATGGCTTTGTACATGTGTGAAATGCATGGCAGAAAAAAAGGCTTTCATCAAGACTGCACATAGCCTGGTTAAGCCATCAAAACAGTGTTTCGTGCACTAGTCTAAATCCAGAGAGCGCCTTATTCGGCACTGCGAATGAAAAATACTTATCCCAAGTCCACTTGGATTACAGAAGCACTATAGTTGGCTTTTCTGTTTCAAAACAACTAAATTAGCATGTGCTTTTGTTACATAAAATTTGTTTAAAAGTCAAACTTATCTTTAAGCCAGATTTACCATATCAATAATAATTATGATCCTGAAGAATACGTGCAAGATACCCTAGTGAGATTAAAAGCTTATGTTATTGAAAAGTGCTGTTTCTAGCCACAATATTAAAACAAAATTTCACCCTGAAAAAAAAAATCTGGAAAAATACCTTGATGTGTCAACTCAACCACTCTGAGATCCACTCAGACAAGTACATTTTATCTTCTCAAACCTCATTCTATGCAATACTGCTGAAAAAAAAATAGTAACAGACCTCCATTATGCAAATAACAATAGGCAAGGTGAAACACACAGGGTATCAGAGAATCAGGGCTTCAGTAATTTCAAACATCCATCAGATTCAAGTTTTGTGGTGCCATGTTGGTCCTTTGCACGTGAGTATCAAAACACTATTGATACGTATTTTACCCACCTTAGATTCAGAGCTGTCTTAGAAACTTCACTACAAACTGCAAATAATTGAAGTACATAGATGGTTTGATTCAACCATTTGTTTACATTTTTACTGTATGATAATAATAGCTACACTTTTTGTGTTTTCTGTTTCCTCGAAAAGAGAACCACATCTATTGATGTTTGCCTCACTCAAAACTAGTCAGTTAAATTGTGACTATACATGTACTGAACAAGCCATAGCTATAAGATTTAGGAGTGTATTCCAAGAGGACAGAAAATCTGCTAGTAAAAGGCTTGGTATTTCAGACTACCTGAAACAATGGAGAAGCTGAACTGGGGAAAATACGACAAAGAGAAGTCAATTAGCTAAGTGCAAACTGGGCTAATGAAGTATAATGTTTTGTGTGATATGACAGTAAGCCCTTACTGAACTTCATGTGTTTAAATGGCTTTCTTCCTGAAGACATTCAAATCCTGTATTTGTTCCTAAGCTTTCTATAAAAATGCAGAAGGTGAAGAGGACCAGTATTTTTAGCAAACACTAAAAGCTGACACCCTACTTGAAGGTTCATTCTTCTGCTATCGTAATCAGCACAAAGCATACTATGGTGGGAAAAAAACTGTATTATTGGACTCAAGCAATATAATACAGAATTTATCAATCTATAAGTGCTGTAAAAATTAAAGCAATAGTCACGTTAAAAATATGTGTACTTTCCAAAATCTTTTGTTGTTGACAAAAACCTTCATAAAAATATGGATCTAACCACCCTAGGTAAGACAAAGGGTTTATAAAGCCATACCATAGCATTAATACCAGAACCAGCTTATCAAAAAATCTTCCAGGTTCTTGACAATCTAAATGCGTTGACAGTGTCCCTTTAAGATCTGAATGTGAGGTACTGTGATCAGCTACTACATCAGTACACTTGGTAACTCAATCTTCATGAACAACTGAGTCAGCACTGATTTACCAAAAAAGTAATAAGCTAAATACTCATACTAAAATTTCAAACATTAACGTTGCAAGAAAAAATGAAGCAGGAGATTTTCCTCAATTTCAGAATGACCGTTCAGCCATCACTCTCGTTCAGGAAGTCAGCTGATGGAGAACTCTGGTCTACTTTGAAAGAAATCAAGTATAGTGAGTCACACTGCCATTTAAACAAACAGTTCACACTCAGCAGGGGGACAAGACATCATGCGTTGGATGACAAAACCAGACAATCCCATCAAGCTTGTATCATGTCTTGTCATTTGTACATATAATAAAAATCTGTTTTACAGTTCATACATGTGAAAGAAGTGGATCTTAACAAATATCTTAGAAGCTTGTCAATATACCAAAAACCAATCATGATAGTCAAAAATTGTTAAGCCAGAGAAATTTCCCAGAGAAAAGCTTAATAAAACTTCCGATTTATTACTTCACATAATACCACACCTAAGATCATCTAAATGTTGCATTTTTGTAAAATTATCTTCTCTTCCCACTATAAGATAATCTACTCTTCAGTATTCGTAGCTGCTTTAAAAAAGAATGAATCAGCACTTTATGTTCTGAGTGAAAACTATTTCAGCTGCAACTGAGCATTCTGATCATTTTTATTACCCTGAATTTGTAAGTTTCTCATACCCCATACATTTAAATACCCATTTATCTTGAGCAAATTTCAGGTAGTAGACATGAACAATAGGAAGTTGACAGGATAACATGACATAGTGCTCAAAGGCCAATGTGAAGTCGAGGAAAGTTAACTGCCCTGGATCTCAACCTGCAAGTGCTCAAGGACCAGTTAAGTGCTCCAGAATTTGATCTGATTTACGAAAAACCACTACTTTGATTAGTAGAGCCAAAATGGGAACTGTGACTTCAGCAGCAGATGACCTGGCACTTGCAATATATTCATCTATTTCTGCAGACACTAAAAAGTTAGAATTTCTGTTTAGTCACCTGATTGCACACATGAACAACTCTTCAACAGTCAGCTCCACATGTGGAACAGAGCAAAAAACATCCACAAGCAAGGGCGGGTTCAAGCCCAGGTTAAGAGACTTGTAACGAAAACAGATCAGACAAAGGAAAAAGTCATTGCTGCACAAACAAAAGAGCAGCTATTTGCAGTAATGAACACTACTAGTGAGTCAAAACAGTCATGACAACTCAACTGCCCACTTGATTGAGTAGCTGAGTACAGCTGGTTCACTTAGAGCAAATTATTTGACATGGGTTTAATCAGAACGTCGTAATTATTGGTAGCAACGGTAAAGAGCAAGTATTTTGTGTGTGTGCCTACAATGGTAAGTGTTCAAAAAAGCTTGGTATAGCTCATGTAACTAAACAAAAACATCAGAAAATGGGAAAGATTAGCACACAGATGTATAAGAGGACAGCAGATGGTAATAGACAAAAAAATAACCATGTGTGGAACTAGCACTTTTCTTTTTTTTTTTAAGTTTCATCACTAAACTGGCATTTTAAAAATGTTTAGGCTCACTTGATCATCTAGTGGCAAAGCCATACAATGCAACATGAGAGAGAGAAATTTCCTTCCCAAAGAACCATGGCATGTTATCACATAGACTCTGCTTAGACTGGAAAGGGGAGGGGGAGAAAGGGGACTTATTTTCACAACCACATTCCCATGTTAAATACCACAAGCAGTAACTAGTCATCAGATAGTAGAGGGAGCATTACATGAGAACAAACGAAAAGGGGGAATTGAAATTAGTACATCCCACGTGAAAAATATACTCTGTCCAATACTAGTAACGTCCTTTATGCGGAACAAATCCAGGGTTTGATCCAGTGCCAGAAAAGAACTGTGCACACTTCTTAAAGCGCACGTTTAACCTAGAATTTCTATCTTTTAGCAACTCATACTACTGAGGAGGAGAAGGCTAGCCCACCCCAAAAAGAAGTCCACTTTAAAGGGATAGCTGCAATATAGACATCAGAAAAGCACAGGTTTTCAAGGCTCTGATACAACAGGCAGGTTTATAAAAATACAGGTATGTAGGG